>NW_027187325.1:10283255-10291509 GCF_028583685.1 Petaurus breviceps papuanus
TGAAGATCACAGGACCATGGATTTGGAGCTAGAAGGTATGATAGAGGTAATCTAGTACAACATTTTCATTTTGTAGACAGGGAAACAGATCCAGGAAGGCCAAATGACTTGTCCTAAGTCACACAGATATTCAGATCAGACCTAGGATTCAAATCCAGGCCTGTGACTCCAAATCCAGGTCTTTTTCTATTATGATGTTATTGATGTTTTTGTGCATGTAAGGAGCTTTACTCCATTCACATTACTTATGTGTGTGTATGTATACACAAACATGTGTAGGTATGTAATAATACATGTATGCATTTACATATATACATGAATGTCTTATATTTATGCACCCATATAAAATTATGTTCCTCAACTAATCTGGTTCAGTGCTATGTATAGTCAAACTCCAAGGTTATACATATATATGTGTGTGTGTTTTATATATACATATAGTAAATATTTACACATATGTATAAGTATGCTTATGTATATATACACAGACATATATATTTGTATGTGTGTGTATTTGGATTTTGGCTATGCCTATGATTGAACCTGATTAGGAATTTAAGTCTTTAATTAGAGAAAATAATGTTACCTCTCCAAAGATAATGGATCATTACATACATCATAGGCTTTTGGCTTTGTCAGCCTGAAAGATATACTTTGTTGTTGGGAGTTATGGCACCCTGTAGTTCCTGAAGGATTGAAGCTGAAGATCATCCATACAGCAATGGAAAGGCTTTCAGGAGTGTGCTTGTTGTTAGTTGGTCTTTCATTTTCTTTTTTTGTTTGTTTTTGGCAAGGTAATTGGGGTTGACTTGCCCAAGGTCACACAGCTAGTAAGTGTGTCAAGTGTCTGAGGCTGGATTTGAACTCAGGTTCTCCTGACTCCGGGGCTGGTGCCCTATCCACTGTGCCACCTAGCTGCCCCTGGTCCTTTATTTTCGAAGGATGTCAATGACATCACAAGTAATGTCTTGACTGGTGTGAATTAGATTTAGGTGAGGCAGGGGTATGCAGGTAAATATTTAACTGGTTCTCAAAAAAATGTACTTAAGACATACTTTACAGTTTAATCTGCTTCTATTTTTTTCTCTATCACTTTTTAAAATCTAGACAATCAAGAAAAGAATATATCAAGCCCTGATTTGTAGTTTGCTGACCTGTGAACTTGTAAACATGTACATTAAAAATGTAACAATTAGACCTGGAGTGCCAGGTATAGCTGGTTCCAATAATAACTCTGCTAGTGTGTGTGACTGGAAAAGAAGATGGGTCAGTCACATATAATCAGGGAATAGCCACCTGCTCCTCTGAAATCCTTGAAATGTCATGAGAACTGTAGGAAGGCTGCAATCATATTGGACCGATCCCCTGAGATGAGCTTATGGAAAGACATGGTCAAGAGTTTTATAGTATGGGCAATCACAGATGGGCCAAGATCTGCATTGATGGAGAGATTACCCACATAGAAATGTTCCCCTCAAAGGATTAACAAAGCATTTTACAGGTGGATCATTTTGTGACTATTCACACACACACACACAATATAAAGATTTGAATTCCACTAAACCACCAATTCTTTTGAAAAATGCCTATTTGACTGAAATGCTGTGCATTTGAAAAAAATAATGAATATTACCAAATTCAACCTCTGCCAATCCCCCAAACTCCAGTTTTTAGAAACAGACACTGCTTGTGTATCCAGTAACTTCTTATGTGGACATCTGGGAAGCACAGAAGTTTGATGATCTTTTTTTTTTTTCCTGTTTGGAGGGGGGAAAGGTAGGGCAATTGGGGTTAAGTGACTTGCCCGAGGTCATGCGGCTAGTTTTTTGTGTTAAGTGTCTGAGGCCGGATTTGAACTCAGGTCCTCCTCACTCGAGGGCTGGTGCTCTATTCACTGCACCACCTAGCTGCCCCTGTTTGATGATCTTTTGGCACCCACTAAAACAGTTAAAAACTGAAGAGGCTCAGGCCACTTCAGTGTAAATGGCAAGCCCGAGTTTTCAGATGAGCAGCTAGAGGAATAATACTGGACCTGGCGTTGAGAAGACCAGTCTGCCTCAGACTCAGTTGTGTGACCCTGGACAAGTCACTTATACTCTCAGCCTCAGTTTCCTCATCCCTAAAATGGGGATAATAATAGCACCTATGTCACAGGGTCATGTGAGAGAACGTATCTCAAAACACTTTGCAAACCTTAGAGGCACTGTATAAATGATATTTTTATTATTGCTGTTATGAAGGAGATTGATACCAGAGCAGGTTCTATCACCCAGTTGGAGCCAGCGAAGAAACTATGCTCTTATTCAGGAGGAAAGACCTGGCAGGGTGACCATTGAGACATTTGGGCAGCAGCCTTGAGATGAAACCACAAAATGATGCATGCGATAGCTTGGTACCCTCCATCCATAAACAAGCTGAATCCTGAAAGAAGATAGGAGATGCCTTTATCAGCATAAGGACAGACAGTGGAGCCGACTGGAAGCCAAGGTGGAGAGTCATGAGAGCGCCTTTTGGAAGGCGTTCCAGGGCAAGCTGCCATCAGAGGGCACCTACATCAGACAAACCTGGGGGCCAGAGATGCCATCCTCCTCTCCAGAGCCTACAAGCAGCCTTTGTTTTCTGTTGACTGCCCTGGGGTCTGGGGAACACTAGGAGCTTGGGTTACGTGATTTAGAAAGACTACTTTTCCACCAAGGGTGGCATTTAATATTTTCCTTCTTGTAATAGGCAGACATGAAAGTCACTTTTGCCAGGTGATTTGTGGTCTAGCTCTGTGATTTACCAACTCTCCACTAGATGCTACACCAAGACCAGCAAACCTATGATGAAATCCAATCAGGTTTAAGTGTCTGGAAAGCTGGAATGCAGCCATCATTGAAAGCAAACGCTGGTTGGAAGTCGGTGTTGAGGTTTTTTGGGTTATTTTTGGTGTTTTGGTTTTGTTTTGTTTTATATTTGGGCCTTGAGAAATGGTCCTGAAGTCCAAAGCCCTGCGGTAGTTTTCAGATGGATTTGTACAACATAATTATGTGGAACGGCTCATAAAACAATTTACAATACCTGCAATGAAGGGAACCCAGTCAGCCGGCTTTTCCTGCTCCGGCTCTCTCTGTGAGCTCCACTCACATGTTCTCTGGAACTTTCTAGGGGCTTCCATTGTTGCTCCTAAAGAGGAGGGCCAAGTTCTGCCTTTACTCTGTAAACTTGCTGCAGAGGAATGGTGAGCGTGTACATCAGACAGACCTGGTGCTGCTTGGGAGGTGGATTATCACCCAGGTTATGTCCCCCGGTGAAATGGAAAGAGGCTTAAATTTTGAGTTCAAATCCCAGCTCTGTTATTCACTACCTGTATGATCATGGAGCGATCATTTAACCTCCTCTGGACTTCATTTTCTTCCTCTGTGAAATGACAGGGCTTACCCTGATGACCACTCATGTCCCTTCCCATTCTCCATGCATGCTTTTATCTGAGGCTCCAAGGTGCTTTTAAACCACTTCAGTCTCCAGCCAACAAAGCTGAAGGATTGGGTTCAATGCTTTAACACACAAAAGGCTGTACTTATACAATCCAAATATAATCAGATGAAAAACTGATCAAATTATTTTGTCTACAGGATGCAAAAGCACCCATTTGACTGATTTTTTTTTCCTCACTAAATAAAGTAGACTTCTTTCCTGGCCGATTATTTTTTAATATACCACTTGATTTGCCATTGTGTGATCATAAATCAAAGATGCTTATGCTACTATGCTATCCTGTAACAACTTTTACCTTAATAAGATAGCTTCATGTAGAGCAGCAGCCTAGTATTGTGGAAAAATTACTTAATTTACAATCCAAGGACCTGGGTTCAAAACCTGACTCTAGTTTTGACCATTACCTAGGCAATGTCTCTTTGTTTTCCTGGGCTTCAGTTTCCTCATCTGTAAAATGATGAGGTTGGACTAGTTGACCCCTGAGGTCTTTTCTAACTCAAAAATCGACATTCTCTATAATCTAAAATCCTCTGCTGTATGATACTATGATGACTACTCAAATAAACCCAAATGAGATTTAGAATAGCTAGTGAGTTTATTTCATGACAATGATGGTCCACAATTTCCACAGACTCTCTGTGGAAGACAAGGGAGAATCCTAATGAATGATAATCACAATCATATTTCTGGAGCTGGAAGGGACCTCAGAGGTCATCCAGTCTAATCCTCTCTTTTGCAGATGAGGAAACTAACACACTAACACCTTGGAGGTTAAGTGATTTGTCCTAGGTTACAAAGAGAATGCCTTAGGGGCAGGATCTGAACCCAGTTCCTCTGACTTCAGGGCCAGTAAGTTTTCTATATGATCACACCTTTTCAGTAAATTGACCTTGGAAACTTCAAAGAGAGTATCCACATTAATGGGCTCTCCTATTCATACAGAGGGATGGTTTACAGTAAATGTAAGAATAATTTGCAAGCTTTCTTTGTTGGGCAAACCTCTAAGGTTGTGTTAGGCAGAGAGGTAGCTACCTGGTTCTTCCAAACTGTCAGAAACTCTGATCTCATTAATGTTTCTACTTAACTCAAAATGCCAGCCTGATAAAAAACCATCAAAAGACTCATTTAAAACTTCAACATTCCCCTTTTCAGATGGGAATTCACCAATACCCTGAATGTAAAGTGATCTCTTCAAATGACTACTCATTTCCTTTCCCATGGCGGGAAATAATTTTTGATTTGTGTATAAAAGGGAAAACTGGTTTGATTAAGTAACACTACTGTCTGTGTTTACAAAAACAAAACAAAAACAACATGGTACCACTACATGGTCTGTCCTATAGAGAAGATGTTTACATATATGTGAATATATGTAGTTCATTTCTAGTTAAGGTTCTATGAATATTACCTGATGAAATCGGCAAGAAGTATAATAACAACAATGCACAACTCATGTTTCTGTAGCACTTTCCTCCCAAAAGTCTGGGAGGGAGGTTGTGCAAACATCAGGAACTTGAATCAAATTGCCCAGTCACAGAGCTTGTGGGCATCACGTTTGGAACTAGAACCCAGGGCTCTTGATTTAGAATACAGAGACTTTCCCACCACACTTCATTGAGAGTCAGGAGACCTGGTTCTAATCCCAGCTCTCCTACTAATCATTTGGGTGAACACCGTCTCTCTGGGTCTCAGTTTCCTCATTTGCAAAGTGAGTGGGTTGGACTGGATGCTCTCTTAACACCTTTTCAGTTTTCACATTTTATGAAGTATAGACATAGGTTTTGATGAAGAATAGTAAAGGAATTGTCTGCTCTGAAGCAGGAACAGTTTCTTTCCTCAGTTCCCCTTTCAATTTTTCTGTCCCTTTCTTCTTTTTTTCTCTGGGTATACTTCTCAGTAGGACTGGATAGAAGATCCATGAGCTACTGCAAGCAGCAAAAAGAGAAAGCAATTTTCTTTTAGTGTTAAATGGACCATCTGATGATGGATAACCAGCAAGGCGCTTAGGTTTTTTTTTTCCTTGTTGAATGTTTGGCTAATTGATTGGAAGGCTGGTATCTTGGTGACAGCATGAAATAAAAAGGATGGGCTCTTGGATGTCCTTCCCTTTCAGCTGTGAGAACTTGAATAGAAAGCTATGGGGGGGGGGGCAGGGGCGGAAAGGAGAAAGGGAGGACAGAGAGAGGGAGAGAGAAGGAACATCTTTCATGTCCCAGTAGCTGAAAGTTCCGCTCAGTACTGCCAGCTATGTAATGGAATATGGAATTGTCCTTAAATGTGGCATTTTCCTGACCTCTTTCAGGCTGTGGTGTTCCTGTCAGCACTATTTTTAAAAATGTCTGTGGAAAAACACAGGAGTTTGGTGGGGCAGCAGCAGGATAAGAGAAGCAGTTTCATAATGCCTGCAATATTTGGATACTGTTTTAAGTAGATTTTTCTTAAACAGATTATCTTAAAAACTCAGTGTCAGTGGCATTTGAAAGAGAGGTAACTTTAAAAGAGGATATAGGCTCTATGGGAAGAGAGTAGGAGAAGGAAGGTCCACAGCTGATGAAATGGCCTAGGCCACGAGTCATAAGGTTCTGACCTAGGGTGGTAGCTGTCTGTGTGAGGGGAGAGAAGGGCAAAGATGCAAAAAATGTTTGAGAGTATAAAGGACAAGAATTGACAAAAAAAATGCCATTAATTGAATATTGGGTAGGGGATGAGGGAGAGAGAATGTATAGTGAAGATTAACTCTTGGGTTGTAAACTTGGGTCACTGATAGGATGATGTCTTACATGTAAAAAAGAGGGTCAGATTTGGAAGATAACATGAGTTCTGTTTTGAACATTTCAGCTTGAGATGCCGCAGAAAAGGTAGATTGTTTTTAATGCATTATTTATTTATTTTTTAGCAGAGAGAAGCAACATGGAGTAGTAGATAGTGAGCTGGCCCAGAATGAGGAAGAACCTCGGTTCAAATCTGACTTTTGACACATTCTGGCTGTGTGAAAAATTCTCTTAATTTCGCAGTTTATTTATTTACTTTGGAGGGGGGAAGGCAGGGCAATTGGGGTTAAGTGACTTGCCCAAGGTCACACTAGTTAAGTATCAAATGTCTGAGGCAGGTACTCCTGACTCCAGGGCTGGTCCTCTATTCACTGTGCCACCTAGTTACCCCATTTCTCAATTTATTTAGACACCTTTTGGGGGGGGGTATGGTGGGGGAGGCCACTGGGGTTAAGTGATTTGTCCAGAGTCACACAATTAGTGTCTGAGATCAGATTTGAATTCAAGTCCTCCAGACTCCAGGGCCAGTTACTCTATTCAGCATTGCCTAGAAGCCCTCAGGCATCTTTCTAAAGTTATAAGTTACAAAGTGAATCTCCTCATCTAGGAATTCCTTTTATCAATGAATTTCAGAGGTCTAGTTCTTATTTTAAAAATTAAAAGAGAAAGGAAACTAACATCTGGGAATTCCCTATATCAATGAATTCAGAGGTCTAGTTCCTATTTTAAAAATTATAAGAGAATTGAAAGTAACATCTGAGAGTTCCCTATATCAATGAATTCAGAGGTCTAGTCCCTATTTTAAAAACTAAACAAGAATGGAAGGTAACATCTCTCATAACTGCAGTCAGGGAATAAATTTATAACCAGTCATCACACAGAGAACAGGTGGAACAATGAAAACTCAGGGGATGAGCTATGAATCTCTTTAGTAGGGGCCGTAAGATATACCAACGAATAATTCCATTTTCCTAGCCTACCTTTTATTATGTGATTTATTTAGAAGCAATATCAGGGACAGGGTTATTCCCCAGGAGCCAGTAATCACATTTTGAAGACGTTCTTCTCTTTCTTCCCTTCCTCCCACTCCCCGATCATGGTGGATGCTGCAGTTTTTCTCCCCTCATCCAGAAGCCTGACCTACGTCTTAATTTGACCCGGTATTTGCAGCCGGTTTGCTCCTTTCTTCAAGCTGGTCTCAAAGCATTAAGAATGAAAAGCAGAGAGATGGCTGAAAAAGCATGCTGGCTGTGAAAGCTTTGCCAGACGGCCTAATAGCCACGGCTTTTCAGTAAATTCCTCTCAAACATATGTACCCATACAAATGCGCCTTCTGTTGGAGGCAAAGAAGTAATCTTGTAGCATGATAACCTGAAAAAAAATTGCTGTAGCATGAAATCAAAATCCAGTTTTCTGGTAGAGAGCCCATCTCTAGAGAAGAGAATTTTGTTATTACCATGAGGTTGTATTACACGGATTCGAATATTCTACAAGCCCAATTGTGCCCTGTCATCCAACCAAACATCCCTATGTATCAAGGTTAGGCTGTAAATTGACTCTTAGTTCCAGTACCAGGATAATAAAGGGGCCTCTTGTACATTTTTCTTAGGCTTGGTATTTATTTCCATAAATACTTGTTGAAAATGTAATCCACATTTATTCATTCATTCATCAAACGTTTATTAAGCACTTCTTATGTGCAAGGCAGCAGTTAAAATGCAAAAATACGTTAGACATGGTCCTTGTTTTCGAGGAGTTTACAATCTAGGCAGAACCATGTCTGAAGCATTAGCCTTTCTCCTGAGCTCCTTTTTCCCCTCAAATCTCTCTCCAGGTAGTTTCACCTTTCCTTGTCCTCCACTAGAGTCTAACAGGGCTTTCCTTGACAATATGTCACAATAATGATATTTGTATGCATGGTCCAAAACAGACAAGATATATCTGCAACTGCCATCCAGGACTCACTCACACTCTCTCTCTCTCTCTCTCTCTCTCTCTCTCTCTCT
>NW_027187325.1:10291609-10320629 GCF_028583685.1 Petaurus breviceps papuanus
GTCTCTCTCTCTCTCTC
Organism: Petaurus breviceps papuanus; assembly: GCF_028583685.1. Taxonomy (NCBI): domain Eukaryota; kingdom Metazoa; phylum Chordata; class Mammalia; order Diprotodontia; family Petauridae; genus Petaurus; species Petaurus breviceps. The sequence continues at coordinate 10,291,627 of NW_027187325.1, forward strand.
TCTCTGTCTCTCTGTCTCTGTCTCTCTCTGTCTCTCTGTCTCTCTCTCTCTCACACACACACACACACACACACATACTCCCTGGAGCATATTTTCAAAATGAGGGGGTACTTAAGATCAAAGGATCTTACATTTAGGGCTTAAATTTAAAAGTCATCTGGTCCAACTCATTCATTTTTCTAGATTAAGAAACTTAGATTTGCCCAAAGTTACCTGGGCGATAAGTTGCAACAAGTCACAGAAAATTTACACAGAAGGAAGGGGCACCAGGACCACCAAGTGCTTAAGGACCACCAGTCCTTCATGGGTTCATATGTTAGAGAACCTTTTCAACTCTGTTACTATTTTCAGCTTCCTGTTACTACACTTCATCCTGCTAGACAATTCACCATTTCAGAATGTTGTTCAGTTTACATAACACCAGTGGCTTACTACCAAGTAAGAGCGTCCTTAAATAGAACAGGGCCAATTACCATCCCTTTTTACCCATCTCTCCTAGCACAGAACTGGTGCCCGATGCTTCCCAAAGTCTTTCTTTTTATGAGGCTCATTCCCTTGTTTCTACCAGACCATGCTCTCATGCTTCATTTCCCACTCTTCTATTAATGCGGTGATGACCCAGTTCATCTTGTTGTTCAGTCATTTTTCAGTTGTGTCTGACTCTTTGTGACCCTTTTTACTTGACAAAGATACTGGAGCGGTTCGCCATTTCCTTCTCCAGCTCATTTTACAGATGAGGAAATAGAGGCAAACAGGGTTAAGAGACTTGCCCAGGGTCATATAGCTAGTGTCTGAGGCCAGATTTGAAGGAAGATGAATCTTCCTGACTCCACGCCCATCATTCTATACATTGTGCCACCTAGCTGCCCACCAATTCATCTGTGAGGTAGCTAAATTATTCCTAAACCCAATGTACATAAAGTTTTTGCCGAATTTCCTCCTCCATTGCAGTCAACTCCTGACGTTTGTCTGTACTTCTGAGTGAAAACAAAAACAGTCAGCATCCTCAGAACCTCCCAATGAACACAAATATCCCCAAGCAGAAAAAGAATAGAAAAGCAAGTCAATCAACCAACAAGTATTTGTTGAGTGCCTACTGTATGATCAGCACTGTATTGTGTTCTAGGAATATGATCTTCCTAAGTTACAATGTCTTCTCTCAAGGCCATTACCATCTATTTGGGCAAAAAGCATTATCGGTCTCCTGCTGGGTTGGTTTAGCCCAGGGTTTTGTGAACACATATTGAGCCTATTGTACCACAGCAGTGAGTAGTTGATTACATAAAGTTGGTTTTTATTTTCTAGTTATTTCGTGTGTATCAGCCTGCCTTCCTAATTAGGTTACAAACTCTTTAAAGCAGAGGTTCTTAACCATTTTTTGGTGACATAGTAGGCATATTTAGCAGTCTGGTAAAGCCTATGGATCCCTCCTCAGAATAATGTTTTTAAATGCATGCAATGAAATACGTAGGATTATAAAGGAAACCAATTATATTGAAATTCAATTGTCAAAATATTTTTAAAAATTGAAAAAACAAAACAAGTTCATGGACCCTAGTAGGGTAAGGACTACTTTTCTCCTTCTCTTGTATGCCCAATATGTAGGACAGAGCTGAGTACATAGTGAGTTCATAATATCTGCTGAGAGATTAATATGGATTATGTAAAACCACCAAGTTCTCCTTCCCACTACAGTATACTCAGAAAAATATGTGCTTTGGCCCCTGGATTCTTTGTGTTCTACCCCAAAGTACTGGCCCTAGTTATGGGTCTGATTATCTTATCTTGATTTAATTGAAATATATTTACCTTATACACATGGGCAGCCAGGTGACAACAGGTAGGGCTCCGGATCTGGAGTCAGGAAGACTCATCTTCCTGAGTTCAAATCTGGCCTCAGACACTTATTAACTGTGTGACCCTGTTCAAGTCACTTAATTCTGTTTGCCTCTGTTTTCGCATCTGGAAATTCCAAATCACTTCAGTAACATTGCCAAGAATACCCCAAAAGGGGTCATGACGAGTGGGACATAACTGAAATTACTGAACAGCAGCAATGTACCTCATGCTATTCCTGAACTAGATTCTTCCAATGCACCATATTCCTTGGGAATCAGGTCATCTATATAATACTGAGGTAAATGAATTGTGACCTAAGCAATCTAGTTACTTCAACCACTTTTCAATAAATCTGAGTGCTATAGAGAGGTAATTCTACTGTTGTATAATTAATTGTCCATCAAAGTGATCAAGTTGATCAGCCTTGACTAACCTGGTCTTAGATAGCTTGGACTGATTGTATTCTTTTGGGTCACTATGTTATCATTAATTAATTTCTGTGTTTGCAGTTCAGTGCCGGGCCTGGAGTCAGGAAGACTCATCTTCCTGAGTTCAAATCTGGTCTCAGATACGCATTAACTGTGTGACCCTGGGCAAGTCACTCAACCCTGATTGTTTCAGTTTCCTCATTTGGAGAAAATTCCAAATGGGGTTAGAAAGAGTTGAACACTACTGAAATGACTAAACAATAATAAACCATAAGCAAGACACTGAGAATAATACAAACAATAATCTTATAACTATGATTCAAGATTTGTGCCAGACATAGTGTGTGTATCTTTGTGAACTGGGATATAAATAAACCCTGCATTGTATTGATAATAAAGATTCTCTTCCCAGTCCGTGCCCCTGCACGTTTAAGAACATGGACTAATATTGAAATACCACAACACATTGGATGTGAAATTATATGTGAATTATAAGTGAGAATTTTGGCAACAAAGCACGATCAGTCCATGCTGGTAGAGATCAAGAGAACCAAGCCTGCAGATAGTTGACAATATGAATTGGAAAATGTGAGGCTTCCCTGTACGGTCACATTTGTACAGTATTTTGTACTTTTCAGTGTGCTTTTATTTCCCTCTCTTTTGAGCTCCACAAATAACCCTGTGGGGTAGGTAGGACAGTTATTGATACAGCCTGACCAGACTGTACTCCTCCCACAGAGAGGAGGCGAAAGGTGGACAGAAATAGCTAGAATGATAAATAGAAAGGAAATTCTGATATTGCTCATGTTTGTCAAGGTCAGAATAAAACATTTTTTTAAAATTATATTTTAAAAGTAAATTAAAATTTATAAAAGAATGACTAATAGATCCATGAGTGTCTGAGTATATCCTCTCCCCTCTCTCACCCCACTCCACTAAAGGAACGCTACCATCCTTCGTATACATTTACTTAGGTTACTCAAACTGGTTTATAGGAAAAGTCCTTGGGGTCTGTTGGTACATTTGAAAAAGACCCAGGCTGTTTTCCAGGTAACAGTGTTAACTCTAACCCATTTGACTGTTCCAGTGCTACCTAATCTGTAATTCTGGACAAGAACAGGTTTTCCTGGACCTAATCTGTGCTGCTTTGCCTCTGCCTCCTAAGGACCAGAAAAGACAGCTGAGAAATTGGGTGGCCAATGGAATCGATAAGAACATGTATCCCTGAAATCTTTTTTAATGTGTACAAGTGATAAGTCTGCATAGACTATAAGATCATGGGCTAGAAGGGACGTCAAAATCCATATATCTTCACCCTTTTTATTTCATAAATGTGGAAACTAAAAGTCAAGGAGATTAGAGGACTTTGTCCAAGGTCACAATTCATGCCCATTAGAGCTTTCTAGGTTCTTTCAGATCACTTAGCGTGTTAAGAAACAGAATTGCCAGGGTGGCTAGGTGGCACAGTGAATAGAACACCAGCCCTGGAGTCAGGAGGACCTGAGTTCAAATCTAGCCTCAAACACTTAACACAAAAACTAGCCATGTGACCTTGGGCAAGTCACTTAACCCCAACTGCCCTCCAAAAAGCAAAATAAAAGAAAAAGAAAGAAAGAAACAGAATTGCCAGCTAATGACTTTGTGCTAAATGCCTAGGAACTGACAGCCTCTGAACAACTCCTTTGGTACAAGGTCCATGATGAGTAAGCTCCCACATTCTTAGGATTCATTTTTCTGTGGACACTTGGTGAGGGAGGAGCCCAAGAGGTGGGATGTAAACATAGATCTTCTTACTCTAGGCCAATGACATCAAAAACCCTATGGAGTAAGGGAGCTTAATCAGGGGTCCATGAATTTGTCTTTTGTTTTAATATTTTGGTAACTATCTCAATAGGGCAGCTAGGTGGCACAGTAGATAGGGGGCTGGACTTGGAGTCAGGAAGACCTGAGTTCAAATCAGGCCTCAGACACTAGCAGTGTGACCCTGGACAAGTCACTTAGCCCTGTGTGCCTCAGTTTCCTCATCTGTAAACTGAGTTGGAGAAAGAAATGACAAACTACTCCAGTATCTTTGCCAAGAAAATCCCAAAAGGGGTCAACTAAACAACAAGAAGTTATTTAAATATAACTGGTTTCCTCTGTATTTTTATTCCTCTGTATTTTATTTTATTCTAAGCATTTAAAAATATCATTCCGAAAAGAAATTCATAGGTTTGACTAGACTGCCAAAGGGGTCTGTGGTACAATCACTTTACAACTACTGCTCTAATGTTAGTTTTAAGAAGTGTGTGGTTACATTTCTATTGCTTGAGATATAGAATAGGACTACTTTAAGTATTGTTCTTTTTTTTTTTTAAGATATGAGGAAATTGAGGTCCAGAGAGGTTAAATGATTGCCCACAATCACATAATAATCCTAGTTCTGCTACATATTCATTATGCCCATTGGTAAGTGGCCAACCTCTCCACTTACTCCTTTGTAAAATGGAAATGACAATGTCTGTTTTGTTATGTCAGAAGCCTGTCCTGAGGATCAGAGAAGATATTGAATGGAAAGCATTTCATAACCCATAAAAAGTGGTATGTGTCAGATGATAGAAGGAGAATAGAAACTATGCCCTGTATTCTTTTGACTCCTATTCAGGGGTGTATAAATAAATATTTAACAACCAGTTCTAAGAAAAATGTATGGCATACCCACTTTTGCCTTTAATCTGAACTATTAACATTTTATCCATTACTTTCTTAAGTTTGGACAACCACAAAACTCTAATAAATCAAGCTCTAATTTGTAGCTTTGCCAGTTTTAAAGGCATAAATGGTCAGCTAGGTGGCCCAGTAGGTAGATAGAGTACCATGCCTGGAGTAAGAAAGACTCATCTTCCTAAATTCAAATTTGGCCTCAGATATTTAGTATCTGTGTGACCCTGGGCAAGTCACTTAACCCTGTTTGCATCAGTTCCTCATCTGTAAAATGAGCTAGAGAAGGAAATGGCAAACTACTCCAGTATCTTTCCAAGAAAACCCCAAAATAGGGTCATGAAAAGGACACCATTGAAAAACTGCTGAACAGCAACGACAAAGGTATAAATACTTGAACTAAAACACCAGATTGGTAAAAGCTGGTTCCAACAAGCTGGATCCATCCAAGTATCTAGCTTGATGCTGAGCACAAGGTAAGTGTCCAATAAATACCTGGGGGTTTATATGATTGATGAAGTCCCACGAAGCACCAATGATTTGCTTCCATAGTTTTTCAAATATGGACACCATTAAGATAGTGGGATCCAGGATGGGGTGGGGTGGGGGTGGGACTGTTCTACATAGCAGCTAGGGTGAGTGGAAGACCAGGAGAAGAAGCAGTATCCATGGTTCCCTTGAAGAGGAAACATTCCTGGGATGGTTGGTGCCTTGGGACAAAGCCCTGTCCATCCTATACATTTCTGTCTAATCCAGCCCTCTCATAGATAAGGAAACTGAAGACCAGAGGGGTGAAGGGACCTACCTGATGTCCCACTGCTGATTTTTTGGCAAAGCTAGGACTAGACATAAACTTCTTGACTACCAATCCAGTGATCCTTGCATTACATCATACTATCTTCTGAAACAAGATTTATTCAAAAATATTCTTTTTCACTTCTATTTCACAGCTACTACTGTAGCTTACATCTTACATAACACATTAGGGTTTGTAAAGTGTTTTTCAAATGTTGCTTGTGTAAGCAACGTACACACACACACACACACACACACACACACACAGACACACACACACACAGAAAATCCCTCTTTTCTAGATGTGGAAACTGAAGGATCAGAGAGGTTCAGTGACTTGGCCAGAGTCTGAATTCAAACCCAGGGCTTCTTAATTTAAAGCATGGGTGGGTGGAGGACCAGGAAAAGAGGTTAGCAGAGTGTTCTCCTTGAAGAGGAAATGTGTCCCTGGGATGTTGGTGCCCTGGGGTAAAGCCATGTTCTTCCATACTAATTAGAGTTCTAATTCAACCCCCTCTTCTTACAGATAAGGAAACTGAAGAGAGGTGAATATCTTTCCATTTACTCTACCATATTTCTACTTATCATCAATTAACAACAAAAATTTCAAGCGCCAAAGTTGCATGAGGCATTGTGTTAAGCAATGGGATACAGAAACTCCCCCTGGCCTTCTCTTCTGTGGGTTTGAATGAGCAGGCTTTGTCTACAACTCTCCTCTACCACCACTCCCCCTGTGTCAGCTGCTGGCCTCATCCACAGAGCTTTTCTGAGTTAAATTTCTGCTGCAGTAGCCACACACTAAAAGCCATTCGTGTGGAACTCCATCAACCAACCCACAGGTACACCTTGGTGAATTGGTATCCATGTAATTAGGTGCTTTTGTTTCCAGTTTATAAGGACTTCCTATGACTGTCTCTGCCCCCTGGCTGGTAATCTCAATGAAGATGCACTATTTTGTGTGCTTATTGAAGCTAAAATTGTTCTGCTTTGTCCCACAGGACACATTAAGACAGACACAAGTGCTCTGTCTCCTGGATTTCTAAATAGCTTTTCTTGGTTTATTAGCTGTTTAGGGTCTTCCCATCTTCAGTTCTGCCTGAAATAGAGAGCTTAACATTCAGTCCCTTCCCCAGCAATAACAAAGCCTGTGCTTGTGTGTGCAAGGTTAGAGGCAAAAAAAATCTTATACCAGCAGGTGTTTTCATGTCCCAGGAGGAAAAAAATGGCAGATCTTTGCTCTTTCCACCTCATCTGTGTATTTCCATCTGGAAATGCCATTTACCATCTGAATGTTACTGCCTACCTCTGTAACATGTTCTCTGGGAGGTGAAAGTGTTGTGAGCCCATTTCAGTTCATGGGGATACTTTCTATACTCATTCCATTTACTTTTTCCCCCTGTGGGTAGCGATAAGGGGATAGACAGACCTTATTGGTGACTTCTTCCACCATGATTCCAATGGCCTTGGGTAGGGAGAAGGTAGGGTGTTGTTCAGCTTAAAGGATCTGGGAAGCACTTATTCATAAAGGAATCTTTGCTTCTGTTAAATATAATGCATTTTGACATTTACCCCTTGTGGATCATCCTTAGGATTAGAACACAGAGCTGCAGGGAAGTTGAATTATTGTAATTATAGCTTGCTAAGAACCCTGGCATTCAGAGATGAAAAGAAACATGGAAGTACTCAGTGATGTCAGCATTACATATGGTGGGTTTTTTATTCATTAACCTGCACATAGGACAGCTAAATACATTTGAAAGAATACAGGTCCAGAAGTATTGTGATCAATTAGCAAGTATTTGGTGTCTGCCTATTATGAGTTCAGAACAGTGCTAAGTACTGTGGGAAATATAAAGAATAAAGGAGGAGCAATGGAAAATAGACAGTACTTTGATGAATCTGCCATCTTATCTACATAGGTACAACCCTCAGCTGTGTGCATCACGACTCATCTATGGCTTCTTAGCCTTTGAGACTCTTGTCCATTTCTTCCTGTAAATCCTCCAAAGGGAGATCACTAGGCATGTATTTTGTTTCATGCTTTTTATTATCACAAGTAATTGTGCCGGGAGCATTTTTGTAAATAGGAGTTATTTCTGATTGTCAGTAACATTATTGGGACACAGTCTAAGTAGAATCTCTGGATCAAGGGGTATGAACAAATTTATAAATTATCCTGCATAATTTCAAATGTTTTTCTGAAAGATTGAACCCATTTATAACTCTATAAATAATTTTTCACAGCCCCTCCAGGAATGAATTTTCCCAACTTTTATCATCTTTACTACTTTGTTGAATGTGAGATGATACCTCAGCATTTTTTCAATTTTTGTTAATCTGATATTAGAAATTTTGAACCTTTTTTTGGTGGGGGTTAATAGTATTTCTGGATTTCTTCTTTTGGAAGCTACTTAAGCAGTCAATCAAAAAGCATCTATCAAACACCTATTCTGTTCCGGGCACTATGCAATGTGCTGGGGATACAAATGAAAAAGTGACTGTGCTGGCATTCAAATAACTTACATTTAGTTTCTTGCTAATATTCTGTTTCACAGTTTTATGAAGCAATATTATTCATAATCTTATACTGTCTTTCTTCATTGTAATGCTTTACAAATGTGTCGGTTCTTAAAAATGATATTGAGTTTGGCTGCCATGACTCCTCCTGGCCCGTATGTAAAGTACTTGCTAACTAAGATGATTTCTGGGGTCTTTTGGCCTCCTCATTATGGTGACTACTTTATCAATTAGAATTCTATAAGAAATAGTACTTGAACTCACATTGAACAAAAACTTCTGAAAAACTGGAAAGCAACCTGGCAGAAAGTAGGCATAGACCAAAATCTCACAATATATACCAAAATAAGTTTAAAATGGGTACATGATTTAGACATAAAGGAAGATGTCACAAGTAAATGAGGGGAGTAGGAAAAAAAATTGCTAGGTGGCTCAGTGGATAGAGAGCACCAGGCCTGGAGTCAGGAAGACCTGAGTTCAAATCCAGCTTCAGACACTTTCTAGCTGGGTGAACCTGGGCAAGTCACTTAACCTTGTTTGCTTCAGTTTCGTCATCTGTAAAAGGAACTGAAGGAGGAAATGGCAAACCACTCCAATAGCTTTGCCGAGAAAACTCCAAATGAGGTCACTAAGAGTCAGAGATGACTGAAATGATAGAACAACGATAACAACAAAAAGGAAAAAAGGTTACCTGTTATAAATAGGGAAAGAATTCGTGACCAAACCAAGATAGAGTTATATAGGAGGTAAAATGGATAATTTTGATTACTTCTAGTTATAAAGTATTTGCACAAATAAAACCAGTAGAGCCAAAAGAATAAGAAAATCAAGAAACTGGGGAAAAATTTTTCCTGCAAGTTTCTCTAATAAAGGACTCATTTCTCAACTATATAGAGAATGAAATCAAATTTATAAAAATAAGAGCTCTCCTCCAGTTGATAAATGGTCAAAGGATATGAACAAGCAGTTTTGAGAAGAAATCAAAGTTATCAATAATCACATAAAAAGGCTCTAAAATCACCATTGATTAGAGAAATGCAGATTAAAACAACTCAGACACCACCTCACACCCATCAGATTGGCTAAGATGACAGAAAAGGAAAATGACAAATGCTGGAGGGAATATGGAAAAATCGATATATTAATGCCCTGTTGGTGGAGTTGTGAATTAGTCTCACCATTCTGTAGAACAATTTGGAACTATGCCCAAAGGGCTATAAAATTGTGCGTGCCTTTTGATTCAGAAATACTGCTACCAGTTCTGTACCCCAAAGAGATCAAAGAAAGAAAGAAAAAGATCTATATGTACAAAAATATTAATAGCAGCTCTTTTGAGTAGTAGCAAAGAATCAGAAACTAAGGGGATGCCCAACAATTGGGGAATGACTGGACAAGCTATGGTTTATGATGGTGATGGAATACTACAGTGCTATAAGAAATGATAAAGGGGATGATTTCAGAGGAAAAAGAAGACTTAGATGAATTGAAGCAAGGTGAAGTAAGCAGAACTAGGAGAGCATTGTACACAGCAACACCAATATTGCAACGATAATCAACTGTGAAAGACTTAGCAACTCTGATCACTAAATTGTTCCAAGATAATTTTAAAGGACTTGTGATAGAAAATGCTATCCACTTTCAGAGAGAAAACTGATGGACTCAGAAAGCAAATTGAAGCATGTTTTTTTTCTCTTTATTTTGTGTGTGTGTGTTTTGCATCATGGTTAATATGGAAATAGATTTTGCATGACTTTATACATACAATGGGTATAATATTTCTTGCCTTCTCAATTGGTGTGGGAAGAGGTGGAGGGGGGAAAAATTTGGAGTTGAAAATTCGAAAATAAGTAAATAAAAGAACAAAAAGGAAAAAAAAATTTATACTGACTGGGCATGGTGGTTCTTGCCTATAGCACCTGCTACCAGGGAGCCTAAGGCTATTGAATTTCTTGAACTAGGTATTTCTGAACTGCAGTGGATTGAGTCAATCAGGTTTCTGAAACTGTTTGACATTATTACAGAGACCCACAGTAGGGAGGCAGATAGGCCATATAGGAAGGAAGGAAGGAAGGAAGGAAGGAAGGAAGGAAGGAAGGAAGGAAGGAAGGAAGGAAGGAAGGAAGGAAGAAAAAAAAAGGAAAGAAAGGAGGAAGGAAGGGAGAAGAGTACTAATAAACGTGAGTATCTTTATAGTTTTATCTTTACCCAGTTCTCCTTTTTCATCAACAACTCATTTGAATAGGTAAGCTTGGAGCTGTTGTAATCATGCATAGTGTCATCTTCTCATCTCTTTGTCCTTTTAATTAGAAGTTGATTTTGACTTCTCCTCCCATCAATGACAGTGTCTAGATAGCTTATTCATAAATAGTGAACTCTAGCTCTTATCAGGAACAATTTTTTTTGTCTATGAAGATGAAATTAGCTTTGTTTTTTGTGATATGTTGCTTGCATGTTTAGTACCTTCAAATTCCTTTCTTGAAGAAAATATTCATGATTGACAGGTGTGACTTTTCTTGTGGCTTGTAAAACTCTAGCCTCTTTAATTCTTTAATCCTGAATCAAACATATTATGTCCCAGCCTCCTCTGGGCCTACCTTTGCATTGAGATCAAAGTTTATGTTGACTTAGTTTTGAGGTTCTTATCCTGTTACTCATAGAATTTCTCTTCTCCATCATCTTCTGCCCCAAATGTGAGTCCACCCATAAGCTGCAGCTATCCTTACTGTGAGCTTTCTGCTTATGCTCACACCGTCCTGTTGTCTAGAACAGAATTTCTCCTCTTACCCCATCTCTGTGAGTCAAAAAAAGGAAGTGTGGTATAGGGAAGAGACTCCAAGTCTGAAGTCAAAGGACCCAGTGACTCTGATGCTAATTCCCTGAATGACTGAATAAGTTTCTTTGTTTCCCTAGCCCTCAGTTTTCTCATTTATAAAATAATGGGGTTGGACTAGATGGCTTCCACTTCTAGATCCTGGCTTGTAGGAAGTCCCTTCCTTCAAGACCCAGCTCAGGTATCACATCTTCCTTCTGCCTGACAGTGAGATCTTCCTTATTAGATTCTTACAGCATTTTTCCTGGGCCTCTTGCTTTCCGTTATAGCACAGTCACTTCTTGGCCCTTTGTTGCTGCTCCCATATTTCATGGTTATTTATGTATATCTTCTCATTTCACTTCCACTTCCCCATCCCTTACATTGTAGTGCCTATGATTTGCTGCATGGTGTGCTCATGATCCATGTTTGCTGAATCAAATGCCTTTGTTTATATGTGAGAAGGGCTGTCAAATCTCTCCCCTTTTCTTCCTCTTTTTCACCTACTCCAAAGAACAAAAAACGATAAAGAAAATCTTATTTACCCCAAGGCGAGCTGTCAAATTTTACCCATTTCTGAGCCCAGCTCATAACAGATTGCTTGGCAAGCTCCCCGACCACACGCCACCCGGGATTCTTGCAGCCAAGGAGCTCTTGGCAAAATGGTCATCAATAAATGATTGTTGAATTGAATTGAATTTCAACTCACAGCAACAGTGGCTCAGGCTGCTTCAATAACTTCAGGGAGTCTTCCAGGCAAAGAAATAAACAATTCATCAGCCATTTATTAAATGACAACTGTGTGCAAGGTGCTGGGGACACGATAAATGACACTGACCTTGCATTCAAAGAATTCACAATTTGATGGGGGGGAGGGGCAGGAAAGACAAGGACACCAATAACTATGATACTAGAGAGAATAAGATAAGGGCAACAGAAAGGTCCAAGCAGAGCATTATGAGATACTTGAGGAGAGAGAACTCTTATTCCCCTCTCACCTCTCTCCTGGTCTTCAGTTTCATATCTCCAAATGCCTATTGGAAATCTCAAATTGGATGTCCTATTGACATCTTAAACTCAACATGTCCAAAGCTGAATTCATTACTTTCTACCCCAAACCCGTCCATCTTCTAAGCTTCCATATTATTGTCAAGGGCACCACCATCCTCCCAGTCACTCAGGCTTACCACCTAGGTGTTATCCTGGATGACACTTTCTCATCCTCATATCTAATCAGTTGCTAAGTCTTACCTTCTCTCCTCTGACTCTCCCACCATGTTTGTGCAGGCTTGCATTGCCTCACACCTAAACTGCCACACTGGTCTGCTGTTTGTTCTCCCTGTCTCAAGTCTCCTCACTCTAATCAGTCTTCCATTCAACTCCTAAAGTGCAAGTCACTTTCCTAGTCACAACTCCAGGGATTCCCTATCACCTCCAGTATCAAATATAAAATTCTCTGTGGCATTCAAAATCCTTCCTAATTTGGCCCTCTCCTACCCGTCCAGTCTTCTTATACCTTATTAACCCCTACATGTTTTGTGATACAGTCACACTGGTTTTCTTGTTGTACCTTGAGTGGACATTTTCATTCACTGTCCCTCCTGCCTGAAATTCTCTCTTTCCTCATCTCTTGACTTCCTTACTAAAATCCCACCTTCCCCGAGAAGCCTTTTCCTATCCTCCTCAATACATTCCCTCTGTTAATTGTCTCCAATTTGCCTTGTATGTTTCTTGTTTGAATATATTTGTTTCCCCCTTTAGACAATAGTCAAGATTGCACAAGACTGAACAGCTATAAAGTAATATAGAGCATGAAATCTGATATTCTAGAAGGAGATGATAAAGGTTTACAACTAAAAATATTTGTTCAGAAAAGCTAAATAAAATCCTACAAGGGAAAACTGGATTGTCAAAGCATTGCTCATGAAAAGAGGAGGGAAAGTAGAAACTTTGAAATACATACACAAAAGTCAAGAAAAACAGAAAAAGGTAAATACAACTGAGCAATCAGAAGAGACTTTACAAGGGTAAATTGTTTACATTCTGGGGAGGAAGATGGTGCAATAGTTCTTTCAGAACCCAGTTATCAGGGGTCATAGAAGGAACCAAAGGGATGTGGGCCTGGGAGTGGTTTTCTTTTGTTTTGATGATCCTATAAGAAGGATACCCTAGGAAAGAAAGGAGAGAGATGGGGGAAGGACTTATCTCACATAATTGGGGAATGAAAATAGAAGTCTATAAAATGAGGAAGGATGGTGTCATGGCATGCAAGAGAAGCTTTCCAGAGAACTGCTACAGTGAACGAACAGCTTTTAAGGTTCTGATCACACAGTATAGTGAACACTCTATTTATTCTATAACAAATCAAAGCAAAACATCCACAGAAAATCAAGGTACAGTATTCACAATATTACAGTTTATCACAGAAAATCACAATATAGTATTCACAACAGCTTATCATTAAAATGGCCACATAGTTTTCACCAAAGTGGTCACAATATTTAGAACAAAGAACAATCATCTCAAAGTACAATAGTTGAAGTCTTCTACTCATGGGGCAAAGTCTTAAGTCAACACAGTCAGTCACTTATTCAGCAATCAATTACTAAGTAAAATCATAATATAGTCTCAAAGTACAATAGTCAAGGGGTGGCCAGGTAGCACATCGAGTAAGAGCACCGGCTCCAGAGTCAGGATGACCTGGAGATCGAATCCCGGGCTCAGACACTTAGCACCCACCCAGAAACACCTGGCTGTGTAACCTTGAGCAAGTTACTTAACCCCGATTGCTTAAAAAAAAAACAGTACAATAGTCAAAGTCTTCCACTCATGGGGCAACTAAGTTAACTCAATCAGTCACTTATACAAAGTCTTTCACTCATGGGGCAACTTCAATCAGTCACTTATTCAGCGATCAATTACTAAGTGTCATAAACAAACCCTCCACCCCTAGGTCATTAGTAAACTATAATTTCATCATTACTCAGTATCCAGGGAGAGGTCTTTTCATCTTGACTTGGGGCCTGTTCTCAGATTCCCTGGATCCCCTTCCATGGTCCCAGATTCTGGATTCACTGGCAGATAGCTCCCAGTTCCTTGTCCAGCTCTCTGGGCAGGTCCCGCTCCACACTGAAGTTCACAGGGTCTGGTCCATGTCAAATCCTTCACCATTTTTGCTCCAGGGGATTCAAGGCTCAGCCAAGCCACAAACAAACAAAGTCTCAGCCTCCCAGTCGTGCTTCCTCAGTCACCTGGGCTCCTGGCTCCAGGCTCTGGGCTCCTGTTCAGAAGAATGTCCACCACCACACATTCTCAGGAAATTCTGGCTGAGTTCTCCATTCTCTCTTCTGTAGCTGCTCAGCCACCAGATGCTGGTCTCAAGAAATTCTGACTGTGCCTCTCTGGGGCTTTTCTTATATACACACAGCATTAGCTTCCTGTCTCAGCCAACCCCTTCCTGTCACATCAGTAACAGGAGACAGATACCTTCTGTTTCAATTACTAAGTGCTAAGTACCTGCTACCTTTGCCAACACAAAGGGATCTTCAAATTCCAATTCCATTACCATTACAGATGGGAAGGGGGGTTGGTCACTTACATCTTACTTTCATGGGAACCGGTAAAAGGAGGATAGAATGCATACACCCATGAAGAGTCTGGTGTAGAATACGTTCAATTTGATAAGAAAGAGGACAGAATAGGTAGAGGAGGATAGGGTAAATAAGAAGGACAATACATTTAAGGTGGGATTAACCATAAGTATAACAAGCACTAAGCTTGGAAGGGGATCTAGAAGAGAAGCTTAAAAAGGAAAGAAAGGATTAAGACCCCTGATAAAGAGAGGGCGAAGAACAAAGAGAATTTAATCCGTTTAGAAGGGTAAATCAAGGACTTAGAATTGAGTAATAAGCTTTTGTCCCCCTCATCTTCTGCTCCCAATTTTCTCCCCAGAGTACTGTCTTCCTGGATTGATAACCTCAGCTCCCAATTAACCACTATGAGTATCCACCAGACAAAAGGAAAGCAGGTGTAGTATCGTGTTTCCCCGATAATAAGACCTATCCCAAAAATAAGCCCTCCCCTTACTGTGTAAGATTCCTCTAAAATAAGCCCTCCCCCGAAAATAAGCCCTATTGAGATTGCTACTGTAGTGAAGGTGATCCCCTGTGCTACACGCTACATTACAGTACCCTCTGTATGCACCGTCCCTCCCCCTCACACCCCCCCCGCCCCGTGAAATGCACGCCGCGCTCTGAGCTGCATCCAATCAGAGCTGCAGCAGTGAGTGCGTCATCCTGTTCTTCCCCAGTGATTGCTTATTGAATAAAGGTACATTTTTTTGTTCACATTTACCTGTTTATTAAAATTGCTGTCAATGTTCATTAAAATAAGCCCTCCCCTGAAAATAAGCCCTCTGGTGTTTTTCTGTCCAAAAAAAATAATAAGACAGTGTCTTATTATCGGGGAAACACGGTATCATCCTCCTTTTGAAGTTTCTTTTCCTGGAGTCCTAGCTCAGCTTCGAGGACATCATTATCTAGCATGACTCCAATCTACTTGGTCTCTGTACCACTGTTCTGCCATCTTCTAGTCACCCCACCTTCATATCCATTTGCTTAAGGGTTATGCTGGAGCCAGCTTCTTTGGGTTTGTGAGAACCAATTGTTAAATTTATCAGCAAATGATACAAATCAGGGATTGATTTATTGTTTTGACAATTGTCTAGACTTAAGAACATGATAAAGAAAATGTTAATGATGCAGATTAAATTCAGAAGCATGGCATACTTAGTTTTGTTGGGGGTTTTTTGGGGGGAGGGAGAGTCAATTATTAAACATTTACCAGCACACTCCTGATGGTTCTCTTATTTATACTGCTGTTCAGCTGACATTCTTTTCCATTTCCCCCCAGCCTCCCAACTATGAGTCTCTAAATCTCCAACCCCTTTCTGCTGGTGATTTGTTTTTTTTTCTTTTTTTTTTTTTTAAAGCAATTGGGGTTAAGTAACTTGCTCAAGGTTACATGGCCAGTTATTTCTGGGTGTGGTGCTGAGTATCTGAGCCCGGATTTGATCCAGGTCATCCAGACACTGGAGCTGATGCTCTTACTCGATGAGCCACCTGGCCGCTCCTAAGCAATTGGGGTTAAGTAACTTGCTCAAGGTTACACGGCCAGGTGTTTCTGGGTGGGTGCTAAGTGTCTGAGCCCGGGTCCGGGATTCGATCTCCACGTCTTCTCAACACTGGAGCCGGTGCTCTTACTCGCTGTGCTACCTGGCTGCCCCTCTGCTGGTGATTTGTTTAGCCATTCTTTTAATCTAGGTGGTACAGTGGATAAAGGCCTTGACCTGGAATCAGGAAGACCTGAGTACAAATTTGGCCTTAGATACTTAGCTGTGTATCCCTCAGGCAGTCACTTGACCCTATCTGGCTTGGTTTCCTCATCTGTAAAATGATGTGGAGAAGAAAATGACAAACTATTCCAGTATCTTTGCCAAGAAAAACCCAAAAGGGGTCACGAAGAGTCGAGAACAATTGAAAAACAACTAAGTAACAACAATATGCTCTAAGCTGCTGAAATCATACTTGGGCTTTTAGGGTATATAGTTCCAAAATGCACTTCAACTGTGCTTGGACTTTTCCCTTCCTTGTCAAAAACATATTCTCTCTCAACAGTTAAATATATACATTATTAAGTGAGTTTTAAAGCTAATAGTTTCAATGTATTCTTTTGAAGGAAATGAATACCTACATAGGCATATTTTAATTCATGAAAGCTTAGCTTCATCAGCTTGTTCTAAGCATAATATTATTCACAGAATTTGATCACAAAGGTCTTTTGTATTCCACTGAGAATCTTAACTTCTTGTCAAAACCCTTCAATGACTTGTACAGTGATCTATGACTTCAGGCTCAGCTGCTGGCTAGGAATTCCTTACTGGAAATCCTTTCTGCTACTGTTCTCTTTCATAGCCTGTTTTTGGAGTAATTCCCTACCAAATTCATCTCTCTGGCCTCAGAGACATTCACTCTTTTTCCTCCAAAAGGAAACTGAAGCAAAGGAAAAAGGAGAAATGGGCAATGAAGGGCATCTGGCACTTTCCCCCACCAGAGAACCTTTCTCTAAGATTCTTTTTCCCAATTCAGAAGTAGGTATAATTTTGCTTTATTCTTTTTAAAAAGAGTGAAACGTTTCATAAATGTTTCTTTCCCACCAGTTTAATCTCCAAATAAAACATTATTTATCTTAAAGTCTGTTTCTATAGGCAATGATTTCATATAATGAAATTCATTTCATTGGGGAGCTTGGCTAGATCTTTTCCATTGAGGATAACTCGGATGATGCAGATTGGTTGGGGATGAATTGGTTGTCTCAGATGATTATGGATTAGAACCATCCTATTAAACATCCACAAAACTGCTCTGGATACTTCTGAAGAAATATGTGCCTATTTCTGAAGGACATGTCATTTTGGTATTATACAGAAAACCCTAGGTGGTCTCTTAATCACAGCATTTGGGTGGGAGGGAAAGGAAAAGAAATAATCATTTATATAATACCTATTCTATGCCAGCTACTGTGCTGCACTTTTTTTTTACACAAATATTTCATTTGATCCTCACAATAACCCTGATAGTTAAGTGCTATTATTACAGTTGAGGAAACTGAGGAATGTAGAGGTTAAGTGACTTGTCCAGGGTCACACTGCTAGTGTCTGAGACTAAATTTGAACTCTTTCTTTGTCCATTAGGTGGTAAGGGAGAAGTATAAAGCAGGGTACTTTAGTTAAAATGAAGAGACAGATTCTTTCTTCTACTTTCCCATGTGGTAAGTAGTATTCTCTGTCAACAGAATTCCCATGAAATAGTGGGAAGATGGGCAGCACTCTTTCTCCCTATCCATGTGGAATATATACTCAATGAAGTGAGGTTATATCTGCCTCTTTCTCCTCCATTTCTGCATTGGGTCTCCTCTCCTGAGTGGGAGAAGAACAGCATTCTTTGACAGATGTGTCCTTGGAGGTGACTTTGTGTGTGAGTCTATTGGGTAAAGGTGACTGGCAATAAGAAAATGATTAGCAGAAGACAGGGACCAGAAATTATGTAGAGAGCACAGAGTTGAGGGGAAATGTGGAATGCCTCTTTAGCAGTTCCACAAACTGCTTCATGTCCCATGGCTATGACCCAAACTCAGCAGAGATTGTAACTGTAGCCCCTGTCCTTTGGGTCTAACATAAGTGGTTACTCATGTTAGAATGCATATAGTACAACCTACTTATTACTGTTAGCGAAATAGGCCCATCTCACTGCCTTCTCCTGGCCATTTTGAAGGGATTCAGCCTGTAAGAGTTTTCCCACATCTCAGTTTAGGAAGGAAAAAATCTGAAGAATAAACCAGCTTGAGCCACATACTCAAGCCACCCCACCATGCCAGATATTACTAATTGCAAATTACTTCTGAGCAATTGACTCATGGCCCTTGCCAACCAGCCTGTCCTCTCAGCTACATGGCCAGAAAATAACAGATTGAATAACAACTTAAAGAACTTTTTAAAAAGGTAATTTAGGGTAATATTGAATGGTGAGACCCTGGGGAAAAGGAGTAAAGATGTTCAAAGACATATTAATGGGTATCTAATAACCAGCCTCTTGTAGTCTTTGTACTTAATGCTATCCTCCACATTCCTCTCATTTTCCCCTCTACTCCCACCACTGGAATTCCTGTAGAGTCCTTCACTTTGTCTGACCCTTTCTCCCAGCATTCTGCCTATTGGCCCTGGTCTGACCCGGCTTTCCGTTCCTGCTGTCAGACTTTGGTCAGTTGCCAGAGGCTGCTTTTTTCCTCCTGGCCTGCTACCCCCAGCTATGTGTTTCTTCAATAGGTTTTCAGATCTGGCCCTTTAGAGTGAGAACTTTGCCTTTTTGGCAGAAATTTTCTTCACGTGATCATCTCCAGAAGCTAGGGCCCAAGGGGACCCCTCCACCCCTTGGCTGCTCTCAGAAGCATTTTTCCGAAGTTGCTGCCCAGGAGGTACTTTCACTTAGAACCCCACCCTTTCCCTATAGCCACCAGCAGTTTCCTCCTAACTTCTATTTGCTGAAATTACTATTAACCAAATCATGACTATTGCCTCGCTTGGACATCTGGGATTGGTGGGGAGAAGGTGAAGAAACTGGAACACAGGGAAATGAGTGAAAGGTAGAGAGATAGGGGAGTAGGCCAGAAAGATGAACAGCTAGATAGACTTAGACCCCACAGATTTCAGAACAAAGACCAAACTCCTTTAGATAGTATTTGAGGTCCTTCCCAATCTAGTTCCAACTTTTCTTGCCAGTTTCATTCATTCATACACTAGTTCATTCAACAAACATTTATCAAGCACCCCATAGGTACAAAACTACATGTCAGGTGCTATTGGGATACATAGAAATTGTGTTAGGATCTAGTATCTGTCTTCATGGAGCTTATAGGGAATCAAAAAACCCCCACGATTTCATATACATAATGTTGCTATCTTCCATGATCTTGACAGCACGTGGTTGTATGATACTTTCATGGTTGAGTAGCATCTCACATTTATATAATTTTAAAGTGTTTTTCTCGTAATAATATATAGCCTACGTGATAAGTACATTAGAGAATAGTAAACAAAGTGCTATGGGAGGCCAGAGGCTTACAGTTGGAAAAGGAAGTATTTGAGCTGGACTTTATAGGAAAGTTAGAAGTTCAACAGGTAGAAAGAGAAAGGGAGACTATTCCAGGCTTAGGGAATGTCATGGGCAAAGATGTGGACACAGGGAATGTTCAGGTGAGAAAGTATTTGACTGAAGTATAAATGTGGATGAGGGGAGCAATGTGAGGTTTACTAGAAGGGGAGGGTGGTACCATATTGCAGAGGGACTTGAATGCCTGGTAATAGGGAGCCATTGATGGCTTTGGACAAGGGAATGACTTGACTGGATCTCTGCAGAAAGAAGATTAAACTAGCAGTGACATAAAGGACAGGTTGGAATGGGGAGGGAGCAGGAACAAGACCTATTAGGATACTATTGCAATAGTTTACAAAGGTGAGGAGCACATATTAGGGGCATATCAATGTGACTAGGGGAGAAACAGGTGCAAGAGATGTGATGGAGACTGACTTAGTGGGACTTTCGTAACTGATTGGATATGACAGATGAGGGACAAGATGAAAGAATTATCGACAACGCCATGTTACGGATTCGGGAGTTGGGATAAAAGATGCAGCAGAATGGAAATAGTAAAGTCCGAAAGAGAAGAAGGTTTTGAGAAAATGATATAAGCTCCAGTTTCGGATAGGCTGAGTCTCTTGGGACAGGCAACCAAATGGAGATATTCGGCAGGTATTTGAAGAGTTGGCTCTGGAGCTCAGTGGAGAGCTTTGATCTAGAGGATGAATTTGTCTCTCATCTGCTTAGAGATAGCATTTGAAGAAGTGGCAATGAAATATGCCAAAGGAGGGACTACAGAGAGAGGAAAAGGGGGCCAAGGACAGATCCGAGGGGAATAACTTTAGGAGAAAAAGATGAGGAGTCATAATGCCAGAGAAATTTTGACAGCAAGAAAAAAATCATTTATAACAAAACATTCTTATCAACTTTCCTGCCCCAATACTTTGTATTTTGATTTAAAAAAAATTAAACTGGGAGGGGAAGACCAAAAGAGAAACACCATTTACATTCACTCTGAGCAAGGAGGGCCCAAAAAATAATCATTAAGTGGTGCGTGGGCAGGGACCTATTGTTATCCAATCTATGAGCTCCAGAGTGAAATGGGTTTAAGGCTTGGTCTTTGAGAAAGAGATCCAGCCAGTAAACACCAAGTTAACTAGGCAGTTTTTGGGTCATCAAAATTTATCTTCCTTTTGACAGGAATAGGCATAGGCATAGGCATAGGCAGAAGCGATGAGCTGTTACTTAATTGGCTGGGTCCTCATTCACTCACTTCTTAAAGAGGCTATTCACTGAAGGCGTTAGTTACCTCACTCAAAATGAGAAACTGAAAAGATTTTAACCTAAAAGAGCCAGGGTCTCCCATTGCATCCTGGGCCATCGCCAGTCATCCTGATGAATATCTGGTCACTGGATCCAGAGGGCTCTGGAGGAGAAAGTGAGGCTGGTGACCTTGCAACAGCCCTCCCTCACTCAAATTAAAGTCAACTGCCAGTCAAGGCATCATCTCCCTGAGGTCATAAAGATGGACAAACACAAGTTTGCATTGCTTTTCAATTAATTCATTACTTTTAGTTGAGTCTTTTTTGATCCAGAAGCACTGTTTTCATATAAACAGCTCTTTCAAACAACAGAAAACAATTTACGATCTATTCCCCTCCCACCTCAAGCCTTTTCTTCTCTAAATATCCCTAATTGTGTCTGCTAATCCTTATATTCTACAGCTTAAAGATAGTGTGGAAGGAATGCTGGACCTGGAGTCAGGAAGACTTGAGTTCAAAATCTGCCTGAGGCCCTTATGTGCTAGGTTGTCACAGGAAAGTCAGTGATGGAGCCAGATTCTTGCCTTTCAACCTTTGCTGTCATTTGTCCAAACAGCTCTGCAATGGTATAACCAAGTAAACACTTGTAGGATGGTGCTATCTGGATGAGGAAAATACAGTTTGGGAATGCAGGTCTAGAGAGGGAGGGAAAACAGGCCTCAGGTTGGCAGTTGGCAGGACCACCTTATTGCATTTTCTTCTGCTCTCTACCAGCTCAAACACCTTTAGGGACCAGTCTGGGAATCACCATACCACTCCCTCAACTGGGGAACAGGAAGGACCCCTCTTAACTTTATATAAAGCAAGAAGGTATGATTTAAAGAACTCTGCAAACCTTCATAGCATCCCCCTTCCCCCACATTGAGCCCCCATAATTAATTTCTTATATTGGACTTTCTTTTCCTCATTTCATGGATCATGAAGACCAAAGATATCCCACAGGTATCCACAAAATATTAAAAGAATTCCCACAACACATTAGGTAGATCCTCTGTGGAGAATATTTCTTTCATTCATTCTTTCTTTTGAAGAATTTTTTAAAATTCCAAACTCAAAAACAAATAAAACAAGCATTTCCATGTAGTCAGTAGAATAGAAAAAGAGGATTGTACGTGAAACCAAATCTCCATATGTATATCTTGCTTTTCTTTTAAATTATATAATAAATTCGATACCTAACTTTCAAAATTATCCTTGTTGGCTTTGATTTATTCTAGAATTCTTTCTGTTCTCTTCTGTGCGTTAAAAACAATGTTCAAATGAACTTCTTTTCTTTCTTTTTCTTTTTGATACTCTATAAGTGGCATCTGACTGTTTTACCCCCACTTCTTCAAGATGACAAAGAAAAACAAAATCCTTGTTACAGATATGCATAGTCAAGCAAAACAAATTCCCACATTGGCTTCGTCTGAAAACTTTAAGTCCTCTTTTGCATCTTAAATCCATCACCTCTCTGTTAGGTGGGTAACATCCTTCATCATGGGTCCTTTGGAAGTGAGCATGGTCATTGCATCAGTCAGAGTTCTAGAGTCTTTCACATTTGTTTGTTTTTATAATGTTTTTATTGTACAAACTTACTTCTGCTCATGATTATGCATTGGTTCATACAAGTCTGCCTATGTTTTCTGAAATCTTCCCCTCTGTCATTCCTTCCTGTGCAAGGATATTCTGTGACATTTGTATACCATAGTCTGTTCAGTCATCCGCAAATTGATAGATCCTCTTTGGGTTTCTAGTTCTCAGCTATTATAAAAAGCTGCTTAACACTTTTTATACTAATAAGTCTTTTTCTTCTTTCCTTGATCTCTTTGGGATCTATGGGGGTTATTTACGGACAGACATGGAAAAGAAGAGTAAAGGATTGGAAGGTAGAAATAAGATGCTCTTTATATTGGTAAAAAGAGCCACATCAATGAGATCATGGACCTATCACAGTAATAACAACAATAATGTTATTGTAATTATATTGAAATAATAATACTATGACTGTGATAGATCCATGATCTCATTGGTGTGGTACCTTTTTTTTTTTTTTACCAGAATAAATATTATTATAATTGTCATTGTTCTTGTTCAGTCATTCAGTTGTGTCCAACTCTTCATGACCTCATGGATCATACTCTGGGGTTTTCTTGGCAAAGAAATGGCAAAGTAGTTTGCCATTTCCTTCTCCAATTATTATAATTATCTAATAATATTAATAATAATTATCAAACTAATATTTATAAAGCACTTTAAGGTTTTCAGAATATTCCACACCTGTGGGCAAAGGCTTGACTATAGACTCCTTGAGGGCAGGGACCATGTCTTACCTGTTTTTGTGTTCCTCACAACACCTGGCGCTGGTCTGGGTACACAGTAGGTGCTCAATAAGTATTTGTAGAATTAAAAGGCTGCCAATGTAGATGTGGTTTTTCTAAGCCTCTAATGAGAAAAGTCAAAAGTCTGTTTGGTGTGTAATATTGTGGTTTGTTCTGTAGTTAGTCAGATTCTGTACCTTTAAATTTTTTCTTCTCTGTTTCCTAAAACAATTTCCAAAAGAACTTGCCAGGCTTCATGCTGTTAAATTAGGAGCTAAAGTCATCCTCTGAAGAATAGGAAGCTGGCAGAGAAGGGAGGCTGTTTGCTTCTCCCTTAGAAGAGAATTTTTTTTCTTTTTTAGGGCAGATGTAAAACA
Source organism: Petaurus breviceps papuanus (assembly GCF_028583685.1). Taxonomy (NCBI): domain Eukaryota; kingdom Metazoa; phylum Chordata; class Mammalia; order Diprotodontia; family Petauridae; genus Petaurus; species Petaurus breviceps. The sequence continues at coordinate 10,315,407 of NW_027187325.1, forward strand.
TGAAGTATGTTCCCATAGCTGCGAGTTAGATTTGGGAGTTTGGTGTTTCTAGAATTAAAGGGCCATTTGCTATTTTACCTTACTATTATTTGTGACTTTTCCAGAATATCTTTAGAGGAAAACACTAGGGACTCTACCAGAGCTGTCATCAATAATAATAATAATAATAATAATAAACTCATATTCGCATAGCAAGAAGCAGCATGCTGTGGTGCATTGAAAGCCAACCTTAAAGACTGGTTCAACAGCAGCCTTTGATACTGGTTGTGTAACACGGGGCAAGACATCTAGATGGTTCCATAGTGCACAGAGTGCTGGGCCTAGGATCAGAAAAACTAATCTTCCTGAGTTCAAATGTGCCTCAGACACACTAGCTGTGTGGCCTGTTTGACTCAGTTTCCTCATCTGTAAAATGAGCTTGGAGAAGTGTTATGCAGAGAATAGGAGTGAGCAGAGACCTGGATTAAGGTGAATTTAGATGTGGATTTATTGATCAAGAGTTGCGACTACCTGAAGTATAAACTCAAATCAGGCAGTCCCGAATTGGGACTGTGCTTATAAATTATACAGTGCTTATAAAGGCTAAAAACACAAAAACCACTATTGGGGAAGGGAGCTAGCATGAGCAATGACATACAGAAGCCAAGGACTGCCATTGGTTAGATCTATAGCTCAGGGCTATTTTGGGAAATGACACAAGGGAACAAGGGCGCAACTTTTCCTGGAATGAGGGGGTCCCTCCCAGAACAGGGTGGAGGGTACAGGGTTATAGGGACAGGCTAGGGTCATGGTCTGGGTACAGGGGGATCTCTTCTTAAGATAAACTTGTACCATAACCCCGGGACTGACCCTTGTACATAGTGATAATATACAGAATGCTAATTTGGGAAGAAAGGGGTTAGGGGACTATGCCTTGGGCAATACCCAGGACCATACCTTAAGCTGTTTCAAGCTATTACAGGGTATAGGATAGAGACAAAGACAAATATAAAGGGGCTTAATGGTGGGCTTCAACCCAGGAGATGGGTGATTTGGGTTTGGGCCCAACACATCCTACTTCTTTTCAGGAAAGTCATACCATTGACTCTTCTTCAACATAAGGGCCCAACATCGGGAGGTCATGATGATATGGATAGACCATGGCTACTTGGGGTGTCCTCACAGCTAACAATTTGACAGAATTAATATGGCTTCTAATGAAACACACGAAACAATTTAGAATACAAGGACCAAAAATCAGGATTATGATCAGGAGAAGAGGGCCTGCCAGGGCAGACAACAATAGAGTAAGCCAAGAGGATGAACTGAACAAGGACAAAAACCAGCTACCTCAAGTGTCTTGCAACTCCTTTCACCTAGCATCAAGGCGTTGACAAACGAGTGCAAGGTTTTCCTATACGACCCCAGACCGGTTGTCACAGAAACAACAAGCCTCATGAAGGGCAGCACACAACCCTACCTGCTGAATGAAAAGGAGATCAAGGCCCCTCCAGTTTTGGAGGACCATTCCAGCCAGGGATTCCACCTGCTGCTCAAGGTTTGAGATGGCTACCAGGAGGCACACAGGGCCCTCAGAGTTTTCAGCATTCTCGAGGAAGGAAGTGGGTACCACATAGCATGTGAGGCCATGTGAGACAGCCACCAGGCCCCTGGAGGGGCGGGAAAAAACGTCTCATTTCGAGGAGGCTTCCCGTATTTTGGAGGCATGACGTCAGAGCCATCCTTGCAATGGGATAAAATCTCTGGGGTGCCAACAGATTTGGAAGTGAGGGTCATCGGGTACAAACCGTGTCCAGTAACATCCAGGCGGCTTAAATGTAACTTCTGGGTATCACAATCATCTGGGGAGGCAGATGGAGTAACAGAGACATTTAGTGCTATTCCAGTAATGTGAGGAGGCTGGGGATCAATATAGAGTCAATAAATATCAGCTAAAGTAGGGTTGGTGAAATTAAGGGTGTCATAGACTGGATAGGAGGGAAAATATCTGATTAGAATGAGAAATTATGGGAGGAATAGTGTAGGTTATCAGGACCTTGTGTGGAATAGCCAAAGGGGTGGGGGATTTTGGTGGACTAGGAGTGCTAAGGTACCAGGAAAGAGGGTATCCATTGGCTATTGTTAAAACCACTGACCTTTCTACCCCTATGGAACTACCGGAATTCCCCATTGATAATCCCTTGTGGGCCTAATGAGGCCCAAGGCCTGAGAGACAGGGGTCCTCCAAGCTGGGTCAGAACTATAAAGAACAGTGAATTGAAGTTGGGGGCGCTCTGGGACCAAATCATTTGTGAAAATATGGAGCAGGGGATCTGTCCCACCACGACTACCTGCCTCAATACAAAAAGAAGCGGCAGAAACAGTGGAGGGGAGGTGGTAAGCTAAAACACAGGGGCAGAGATCCAAAGGGTCCATGCGGGTGAGACAGCGGGCTTTGGCACAGCAAGCACAAGGAGTTTTGTCACAGTTCTTGTCTGTGCATAGTAAGTACCCTGCATCCAATACAGTACCCAGGAAGAGGGTCTGTAGGGGGAGGAACATATGGGCAGGGTCCCTAAAGGTCCAGGACTGTCCATCTTCCAAGGTGACCTCCCAATGGGGGATTACAGGACAAAAGGGTAGAAAGAAAATCAAGATGATGGTTTGAACAGTCTTAGGTTTAGAGGGTCCTTGAGGGGCTCTGCTTTCCATTCCCGGGGTGGAGCGGCTTTCACTCGGCTGTGGTATAGCCAGGCTGGAATAGACCTGGTGGTCAAGATGACAGTATAAGGACCTTTCCACTTAGGTTCAAGACCGGAAGCCGTGTGTTTCCAAATCAGAACGGAATCCCCAGGCAGGAAGTGATGGAGAGGCTCAGAGATCAGGACGGCAGGGCCTCTCGAACTGATTTATGGATCTGAGACTGTGTGTTATAGACCCTGTAAAAACTTAATGACAGAAACATTAGTAAAATCGACCCGTACTTCTTCTCTGATTATGGGGAGGATGGGAGAGGGATGACCAAAAAGTATTTCAAAAGGGGTTAAACAGAGTTTGTTTGGGAAGGAGGGCTAGGGGAAGTTGAGTGACCCAGTTCTCATGGGTTTCTAATGTATGGTTAGAGAGGAATTCCTTGAGGGTGCAGTTAGTTCTTTCAACTTGCCCAGAGCTCTGGGGTCTGAATGCACAATGCAATTTCCATTTAACTCAGAAATTACAGAAAGTGTGACCAGAAGAGCAAGGGGAGAAGAGAGGGAAGGGGACAGGGGTTCTGGGGAGAAGTTCAGAGAAGCCCAGTCATCTTTGAAGGAGATAGTGGCATGAAGTTTATGGAGTAGGTCTCTACCTAATAGGGGGTAAGGGCAATCGGGCAAGACTAGAAAGGAATGAGTAACAGTACCATGGCCTAGATCCACAGTATGCTCGGAGGTCCAGGGACAGGAGGTGATTTCACCAGTGGCCCCCTGAACAGGTATAGACTTGGATGAGAGAGGACCCAGGGGATGAGTCAAAATGGAGTGAGCAGCCCCTGTATCCACAAGAAAGGAGACTGGGTGACCTCCGACTTTTAACTGGATCCAGGGCTCACAGGGATCAAGGAAGTCCCCTGTCCCTTCAGTCCCCCAAAGATAAAACTTTAGGAGAAGGGTGGGAGGAGGCCTTACGAGGGCACTTACTCAGGACGTGGCCTACTTCCTTACAATAAAAGCACTGTGACTTCCAAGGACAATCCTTCCTCCAGTGGCCTCTCTGTTTTTAGTGGCCACACTAGTCTGGCTTTAGTCTCAGAGTTCGGGGAGACTGCTTATATTCAAGTAGTTGTCTAGGGGAAGTATTGAGATGTAATGCAGCCATCAGGGCCTGAGTAAGGCGCTTATCAGATTTCTCAGAGGGACTGTCTTGGTTGTTAAAAACCTTAAGGGCAATTTCTACTAACTGGGACATGTTCATTCCCTCGAAACCTTTCTGTTTCTGTAATTTCCTTCTAATATCAGGAGCTGATTGGGAGACAAAAGCCACGTTCATGGCCGGTGCATTTTCGGGTGCCTCAGGGTCTAGGGGAGTGTTAGTTCGGTAAGCCTCATAGAGGCGATCCAAGAACGCACCAAGAGATTCCTGGGGGCCTTGCACAATTTCTGAAACTTTGGTAAGACTGGCGGGACAGCGGGCAGCCCTAGAGCAGGTTTCTGTGATAGGTATCCAATGCATCCCTGCCCCTGAGGTGTTGGGGTCCCAAGTGGGACAGGAGGTAGGAAAGACCCTATCTACCTCTTCTTTCCTCTCCTCCATGGAACCTCCCCTGGGTCCTATGACTGCCTTCCTAGCTTCTAACCAAATGCAGTCCCTTTCCTCTGTGGTGAACAAAGTAGTTAGAAGTTGTTGGCAATCGTCCCAAGTAGGGCGTTGGGTGTGAAAGACAGATTCAAGGAGACTGAGGAGGGCCAGAGGCTTCTCAGAAAATGGGGGATTTTGGGTCTTCCAATTATGGATGTCAGAAGTAGAAAAGGGAACCCCTTCTGGATTCGGAGCCTCCCTCAGAGGGAGAATGGCAGGGGTAGAGGAAGAGGGTTGGCTAGGAAGATTGGGGCTGGAAGTGGAAGGGAAGAACAGGCAGGGCGGCCAGGACCCATGTGGGCAGATAGGAGGAAGAAGAGGAGGAAACCTGAAGGTGATAGCTCGGCCAGCTCGTGTGAGGGGGAGAAAGAGTCTTACCTTCCTCTACTGCAGAACCAGGAGAAGGGGTCGAGTGCGGGGTAGGCAGAAGAGCAGGATACAGCTGGGTCAGATCTGGGGAGGAAGGTGGCGACCATGGAGAGGTGGCGGGAGAAGACTGAGGCGCCCCAGGATAATATGGGGGAGGGGGAAGAAGGTTCAAGGAGACATCTGCATCCTCACTCTGAGCTTGCAAAACTTTCAACAGAAGAAAATGGCAAACCTCTCCCAGCATCTTTGCCAAGAAAAACCCAAATGGGGTAAGGAAGAGTCAGATACAACTGAACACCACCCCCACCGACACTAGGCTAGGCACTTAAACTCTTAGTGCCCCAGGCAATTCTCCAAGAGTACAAATTAACTGCTTAGTTGTATCAGTTTACAAGTACTTTCACATGTATTACCTCTTTTCATCCTCAGAAGAATCTCGGGAGGTAGGCTGGATAGTTTACAGGTGAGAAAACCAAGGGGGGGGGAGAGGGGGAAGAGAGAGAGAGAGACAGAGAGAGAGAGAGAGAGAGAGAGAGAGAG
>NW_027187325.1:10320729-10350847 GCF_028583685.1 Petaurus breviceps papuanus
CAGAGAGACAGAGAGAGAGAGACAGAGAGACAGAGAGAGAGAGAGACAGAGAGAGAGAGAGAGACAGAGAGAGAGACAGAGAGAGGGAGGGAGAGAGAGAGGAGACAGACAGAGAGAGGAGAGAGAGAGGAGAGAGAGAGAGAGAGGAGACAGACAGAGAGAGGAGAGAGAGAGGAGAGAGAGAGAGAGAGGAGACAGACAGAGAGAGGAGAGAGAGAGGAGAGAGAGACAGAGACAGAGAGACAGAGGAGAGGGAGGGAGACAGAGAGGGAGAGATTGGGTCACCCTGAGAATTTGTCAATGGCCCCATGGCAAAGGTGTAGGATGTCCTGGGTATGCCTGGAAAGTTTAGTTGTTAATTTTAATGTAGTGGGGGCTCATCATGGGACCTAGTGCATGGTAGATATTTAGTAGTAGGCTTATTTATTGATCGATTGAACATGAGTCACCATTGTGACTTCACAGTCAAAAAAGTTAATTGAGAATTCAGCTGCATTAGGAGTGTATCTGCAATAAAATTGCTGTTTACACATCTAAAGTAATGGGTTGAATTCTGGCCATCACATTTTAGGAAGGACACTGACAAATGAAAAGTTGTCTAAAAGTTATTAAGCAGTGACTAGAGCTATGTCATATGAAGATCTATTGAAGCAAGTGAAAATATTTAGCCTGAAAAGAGAACTTATTGATGAGGTTAAGGGTGCTGGGTGCTCGGGACCCCAAAATACCAAAACGCTGGGTCCTGCTGAATGCATTTGACTCAAGTCTTCTCTTAGCCAAAGAAAAGTAAAGTTTATTAAAAGTTTGCCTGTATTGGACACAGAGTAAGTCTGTGCTAGGTCATTCTATGGCGCTCTCACACACATGGAGGGAAGATGGGATCTCACATACAGAGGGTTGTGGGAGGAATCTAGTGGTGGTCTAGAGGAGGAGTTTGGGGAGGCTCTTCAGGAGAAGTAAGATGAGGTCAATGAGTGATTAAGGGTGGGAAGTTGCAGGAGGCTACCTGGAGACTAAAGACAGTGGTGGGCTAGGCCAGTTCAATGGCAGATGACACTTTGATAGGCTCAAAGGTGGGAAGTCTAGTAACAGAGGTCTGGGCCCAGCCACAATGTAAGGCTTATAGCCTCATGCAAATGCTTCATCAAATGAGATGATTTAATCAGAGTTCAAGGGGGTTCCCAAAGCCTCTACCTCGAGGATTCAAGGAGAGCTCAAGGGGGTGTTATGGGAATGGGAATTTAAGATCTTCCCTGCCCCTAGGCCCTTTGATAGGCTTAAGTGCACCTGGAGCCTGTGGCTGGAGGCTTGTTTTTTCAGGAATGCTTTTTTGATTGGGCAGTGGGTCATTCTCTGAGCCAGGAGAAGGCTATATAAACCCTGATGTGAGGCTTTGTTTTGGGGCTCACTTTGAGAAGAGTTGTGTGATTTGAGCAGATGAGTCTCTGGGCAGCTGCTCCCCCCCCCCCCCCCAGATGTTGGTGCTTCCCTCTCTGGTTACTGACTAGGTATGGATGTAATGGTCACGCAGTTGGAGGCCTGTCTGCTGATCTGTTTCTCTGTATTTGTTGTCTGCTTGTAACTTGTTTGTATTCTCTGAAGTTTGGGGTGCTGACTTTTCCCCTGAACTAGGTAAATGACATATGTTTGATTAAAGCACGATTGTTAACCCATTTTGAGTTGCTTTCCTTTAGAAAAGCAGATCTAAGAACCTGTGTTGGCAGCCACCCTGGGGACGCTGGGATGCTGGCTGCTACAGGGGGTTCCCAGAGCCTGCACCTTATCATTATGGGAATCATGATAATTGTCTCCAAATATTGGGAGGGCTTTCACATGGAATAATAACTACTCATATTTATAGATCATGCTAGGGTTTGCCAAGTGCTTTATATCTCACTTGATCTTGTGAAGTGAGTTATTGTTAATGCCATTTTACAGATAAGGAAACTGGGGGGTGGGTTCAGGGGGAGAACAACTTTGTCCAGAGTCACATAGCTCATAAGTGTCCGAGGTAGGATTCAAACTCAGTTCTTGACTCCAAGTCCAGTATTCTGTTCATTTCACTCCTATACTTCCTAGCCTCAGGAGGAGGAACTAGGAGTGATGGATGGAAGTTAACAGAAACAGATATAGGCTTGATGTGTAAGGGGTTTGGGGTGGGGTGTGAGGGTGGGAAAGAGGTCAGCTGGGTGTCACAGTGGATAGAGTCCTGGCCCTGGAGTCAGGAAGACCTGAGTTCAAATCTATTCTCAGACTCTGATTGTGTGACTCTGGGCAAGTCACTTAACCCTGCTTGCCTCAGTTTCCTCATCTGAAAAATGAGCTAGAGAAGGAAATGGCGAGCCACTCCAGTATCTTTGCCAAGGAAAACCCCAAATGGGGTCATGAAGAGTGAGACAGAACAACAAAACAACATCAGAAGCAGGGAAAAACCTTTGTGTTGATTAAAACTCAGAGTCAAATAGGTTGTCTTGAGAGTTTTTAGGTCACTACTGGTTTTCTAGCAAAGAATGGATGACAACTTGTTGACCAAAGTACAGAAGGAATTCTTGATCAGAAACAGGTGGGACTAGATGGCTTCTGAATTCCCTTGGGATTCTGAGATCCTGAGAAGGAACTTCCTAAAGGTCACATGACTAGTTAGTAGCAATCGAGATTAGAACCTAGGTCTCCTGACTTCCTGACTAGCAGTGTTTCCATTATACCAGTGGAAATAGGTAGTGGGTGACTTGTTTATAAGAGAAAGTAGAAATGACTGAGAGAAGGGGGTGGGGGAAATGCACATAAAGATCTTTTCATCTTTCTGGCCCTTAGTTTTCTCATTGATAAAATGGACTAGATGACCATTAAGGTCCTTTCCAGATCGAAATCCTACAAACCTCTGAGTAGCTTTGTGGTGCTGTGAAAAAAGCCCAGACTTTGCTGTCAGGAAACCTGAGTACTTCTGCAAAATTATTTCCATTGCTGCTGCAGAGACTTATTTTATCACTTAACTTAACATCCATAATCAGCTCTCAATTACCCACACATCTATTATCCACTTTGCAGATTATCTGTGAAAACCTTTTAGTTCCAAACTGATTTCAATCAACAGGTGTTGACAGAGCAGCAACATTGCATTACCCTACTGAACCCTCACCACAGGAGACACATTCCAAGCACCTGGGAGATATTTTAGGTCCCAAGCAACAAACTCAGATGTCAAGACAAAGGGACATTCAGAAGTGGAGGACAAAAGCAGGCAGCAACATGGATCTGAGCAATTGTTGTATTTGAAAATACAGCTAATTCTCTTTTCCTTTACTCAGCATTCTTCTGAATGATTTTCCCTGCTGAAAGCTGATATAGACTCAGGACTTATAGCACATACTCAAGGTGTGTTCAGGAAATTCAGCATGATCTAGTGGAAGAACAATGAATTTTTGAAGTCAGTAGAACAGGATTCAAATCCCAGCTTTGCATGATCAAAGACAAATTATTTCTCTTCTCTAGGCCTCAGTTTCCCCATTTATATGATCTCTAAGGTCCCTGCTAGCTTTAAATCTTATAATCCCAATATTAAATAAAATATTATTATGGAGGTAAATCTTTTAGAAGAAAAATATGTGCAAAGCATTCCAAAATCACATTATCCGTTTTCTTTTTAAGAGTCATGCCATGGCTTGCCTCTGTGTGCAATTTAATTTTGCAAATTAACTAAGGGGTTTAAATGTCCAAGAGGGCTGAATACAGCAATATCCAAACAAGAGACACTTAGGAAATGGTTGACAGTAATAATAGTAAAAGGGGAGCGTGAGGAATTGTTTTGAATTAATCTTCTAAAGATTTTTTAACTGCTAAGGGACAATAGTCCACTGTATGTAATGGAAAAAAATTCTGGAGACAGGAGGTCTGGGTTCTAGACTCTGCTCTGTTCTTAATTTATGTGACTTTGAGCAAGGCCCTTAAACTATCTGGGCCCCAATTTACTTATCTGTAAACTCAGTGAGGTGAGTTGACTTCTAAGTTCCCAGTTCTAAATCAAGGAGCTCATGATGTCTAAGGACCTATTAGGTCCTATGAGAAACAGCCCTTCTGTTTTCTTGCTGATTTTTATTTCCACAAACTGTTCTCACCTTTGTTCCATACTCCTCAAGTCTGCCCTTTCTTCCCTCTTTTGCTCAATATTTCTGTCCCATTTCAGCATCAATGCTTTGCCCCCGAAGCCAATGAATCTCAGACTACTTTTCCATTATGTTCACACCACTCAGCAGATGAACCAATTCCTTTTATGATACTGAAGCTGACCCTTGAACTCCATCCAATTTGCTTCTCTCTCTCTGCTTAATGAGGTGCCCTGAGCTGTCCGCTGTATTTCCAGGTGTGGCAATTGCTAGGATTCCTGTTGTTGCCTGCCTCCTTTTGTCCCTTCTGAATGTCCTTCTGTATCCAAATGTTCTGGGCTTATTGCTTAAGGTTGGCAGCATCTCTCATTTCAGCATCCCCGGAAAGGAGCAGAGGACCATTAATTTGGAAGTGGGAAGAGGAACCTTAGAGCTCATCCAGTCTTTTTTTTTTTTTTTAAACCAGTGAGGAAAACTGGGACTGGATATTTAAAATGCTGTTAATTTGCACAATTAAGTTGCACAAGAGAGAAGCCATGGCATGAATTTACTTCTGCCTATGTCCACTGATCTTTTAATTGGGAGTTTATTAATGTAAAGACCAGGGCTTAGTTAATTGACTAAATGAAGCACTCAAATTCCCTTTCCCTCTTCAGTTGGTTGAAGAGTGTAAGTAGGGCAATGAGTTTGATGCTGGCAGGAAGGCAGACAAGAGCTGATAGCCTCACTCTCCCCCTCCCACCACCCACTCCCAACTTAGCCAGGGTCATTTTTGTCCCAGCATCAAATTTACTATCCTTACGGAGACATTCCCCAGAGCAGCCTTGGTGGTAATGTAAGTTACCAGTGTCGACTCTATGCAGAGGCAATGTTATGGTGTGATGTGAGGGAAATTGCTTCCAAAACATCTCCACCCCCAGCCTGCCAGGATGTCTGAGATTCTACTATTTAACACATTTTGGCTTACAATATTGTGTCTCTAATAGGGATAAGGTTAGGAATAGGAGCTGTCATTTCATTGGTATAAGGTATATATTTTCTCATTTTCAGATGAGAAAACTCCTTCTACCAATGCAATTTGGCACCTTTTCTCTAGCTTATAGTTCTAGAGAGTTGCCTGGAGACTTTGATCAGACTTTTTTTTTTAAAGGTAATTGGTGGTTAAGTGACTTTCCCAGGGTCACACAGCTAGTAAATATCTGAGACTAGATTAGAACTCAGGTCCACCTGACTTCAGGGCTGGTGCTCTATCCATTATGCCCCCACCTGGAGACTTTGAAAGATTAAGTGGCTTGCCCAGGATCACATAGTCTGAACTTGAACCCATATCCTTAATTATAACATTCAAACTTAATATGTTCATTATTACATTAATTGATTAGTCAATAAATGCTAAAACTCTGGGGAATACAAATAAGAAAAAGAGAGATCAGTCCCTGCCCTCAAGGAATTTACAATCTAATGGGGAAAGAAAACATAACAAAAGGAAGCCTGAAGGGTCTGGGTAGCAGCTAACATACCCTACTTAGTGAAGTCAGAAAGGTCCCTAAGTATGCAGCCAGAAGAGAAAGGAGAAGTCGGAGCTGAATTCTCTCCTTAAAAGGATGTTTAGAATTCATGGCCCCACCCTCCACTCCAAATGACTGAGGGTAGTGGTGAGGTAGGGTACCAAGGCTGAAAAATACTTAGCATTTATATAGCACTTTAAGGTTTGCAAAGCTCTATGCATATGTTATCTCACCTTCACAACTCGGTGAAGTAAATGAAGTAGACTGAGGCTGAGGTAAGTTAAGTGACTTGCCCAGGATCACACAACACGGATCTCAGGCAGAATTTGAACTCAGACCTTCCTGGCAGCTCCAGGACCATCTAAAATCATCTAGCTGCCTCATAACAATTTCATTTCAATGCTCCCTATTAATATATTTTTTTCCCCCTCTCCTGGCTAATGCCCCACCCTTTTCTCCCCCTGCCCCTTTCCCCATACCACAGAAAACTTATGGATGTGCACAGCTCCATCTTCCTGGCTTACTAGATGGTTGCTGTTCTGCCCCATGGCCTGGGATACATAGCACACGTTTTAGTTTCCATCATAGAACACTGTCTCAAGGCTTTGTGGTGCCATCTTGTACTGGCCAGTTAAATGTGGGCACTGTCAAAAGTTTCCTAACACAAGAAATTAGTGAAACAATCACTAAAGCATTAAGTGAAACAAACCAGTGTTTCCACCTGAGCTAACAGCTTGAGTTTCAAGTTTCAGCCTGAAAGAAATGCTTTTATAGCGAGGCTGGAGGACTGTGGTTAATGAGCTTCAGAGAGAAATGCTGGCATTGACTAAGTTCATCGCTGGGGTTTGTGGAGGGGTGGGAAGGGGGCATAGCATGGCCTGTGCCAATGCAAAGAGTTCAGAGCCAGACCCCGGAAGGCCCATCTTTCAGTCCTCATTCTGCCAATGATTCACCGTGGGACTTCGGGCAAGTTACAAGTTCTCGGCACAGCAGTTTCTTCTTCTGTCAGATAGGAATAATAATACCTGACCTGCCTACTTTATGCAGTAGTGAAGATCAAATTATATAATATCTATGAAAAGTGCTTTGGAAAGTAAAAAGCACTGTATAAATGAATTGTGCTGTTTCCCATTTGAGGAATGCTTATCAGAGCCCAGCTGGTTATCAAAAACTGGTTGGCAAATATTCCTTTAAGGATCTAAGGGGGGTAGGGCTTAAAGGGCCAGAAAGGGACATCAAAGGACTCCCACATCTCCTCTACTGAGAATCTGTTGCTTTTAATTCCTTCTGAACTGCAGCTATTATATCTGCCGACTCTGTGCTAGATGAGGTTAGAATCAGGCCTGTGAGTCAGGATTTCTCCTGTGACCCCCTTCCTGGATTTATCAGCTCAGCACCCTCCTCCCTTTTCTTGCTGTCTTACTAGATACCAACACTTTTGCATTCCCACTAGTTCTCAAATATCATGGGTCCTGGATCTCAGTCTTCATCCCCTCCCTCCCCTCACTCCCCTGCTCTGCCCCCACCCCAACATGTAGATCTTTCCAGTACTTTGCTTGGGGTGGTCTTCTGCTGACACTAATAAACACCTGCAGTCCCAACTATCTTCTGGCCCTCTAAGTCCTGGCCTGGCTCAAGTTAGAATATTACTGGTAACTTAAGCAGAAAATTTGGGACAACCTCGTTCCCTGACTCAGATGACCTCAAAACCAAGTTTTCCCAGCCTCAAAATGAAAGAAGCTTTACGAATCAGAAAGGAAACAGCAATAGAGGCAGTGTGGTATAATGGTGAGACTATAAGTCTTGGACTCAGACCTTCTGGGTTCAAGCATTGGCTCCAAAAGAAATTAGCTGTATGGCCTTAACCTTGGTTTCCTGATCAGTAAAATGAGGGTAATAACACTCATACTATGTCTTTTTTAGGAGGAATGTGGTACAGTGAAAAGAAGAGTGAATGTAGATTCAGAGGGATTTCCAGTGCCAAGGGATGGGATGAGGAAGAAACTCTGTGGAATCCTCCCAAATTCCCCTCCAAACAACCTCAGAACCAATTTAGGAACCAGGAAGCAATTCTGGCATAGCAGGAAAGGTTTGTTTCACTGGGGTGGGAGGGGAGCCTGGTAAACAAGCAGCTGTGGCAATCTGCATCCCAGGGGACCTGCAGTGAGGCTCTGAGCTATGGGGCAATCCACCAGCAGGCATTGCCCTCTGCAAGCCAGCAGCCCCAAGGCAAGCCAGCAGTCTCAGACAGCAGTACAGCAAGGCCCTACCCCCAGTGCAAATCACCAGTGAGGTCCTTTCCTCACTGCTAACCAGTAGCAAGTCCCCATCCCCAGAGATGGCCAGAAGTGAGACCTCACCCCCAGGGCTGGTCAGCAAAAAGTCTCCACCTCCATAGCAAGCCATCAGGGAGAATCACCTACCCAGCAAAACTGAGTATAATCCTTCGGAGGAAAAAAATAGATATTTAATGAAATAAAGGACTTTCAAGCATTTGTAATTAATTGAAAGACCAAAGCTGAATAAAAAATGTGATCTTCAAATACGGTAAAAAGGTAAAAAAAGAAATAAGAAAGAGAAAATGGAAGAGATTTAATAGGGTTAAACTGCTTATATTCCTACATGGCAAGATGATATTTGGAACTCTTTTTTTGGTGTGGGAGGGTGTCTTTTTGGAGGTGGGAATGCAGGGCAGTTGGGGTTAAGTGACTTTCCCAAGGTCACATGGCTAGTAAGTGTTAAGTGTCTGAGGCTGCATTTGAACTCAGGTCCTCCTGACTTCAGGGTCAGTGCTCTATTCACTGTGCCACCTAGCTGCCCCAATATTTGGAACTCTTAAGAACTTTATCCCTATAAAGGCAATGAGAAGGAATATACATAGACAGAAGTGTGGGTGTGAGATGACTATGATGAGACAATATCAAAAAACAAAATTAAAGTGTGAGTGTGAAGATTGCACTGTGAGAAGAGGGAAAAGGGCAGATAGAAGGGGTAAATCATCTCACATCAAAGAGGCTTGAAAGAGCTATTACAGTGGAGGGGAAGGTGGAAGGTGAGGTGGCAAGCAACATTTGAGCCTTAATCTCATCAGAATTGGCTCAAAGAGAGAATAACACACTCAGTTGGATATAGAAATCTATCTACCCCATAGGGAAGTAAAAAGAGATAGGGTTAAAAGAAGGTTGGGGGGGGGTTACTGATAGATGGAAGGGCAGAATGGAGGAAAAAATGATCAGATGTAAAATACTTATAAGGAGGGACAGGGTAAGAAGAAGAGGGACAGGGAAGAAGAAAGGTAAGAGAGAGAGAAGGAAAAACGAGGTGAAAATAAGATGAAGGGAAATACACAGTTATCATAATTGTAAATGTGAATGGGATGAACTCACTCATAAAATGAAATCAGATAGCAGAATGGATTAAAAACCAGAATCCTACAATATGTTGTTTATAAGAAACACATTTGAATCATACAATCACACACAGAGTAAATGTAAAGGGCTGGAGCAGAATCTGTTATGCTTCAGTTAAAGTAAAAAAAAGCATGGGTAGCAATCCCGATCTCAGATGAAACAAAAGAAAAAATAGATCTAAAAGAGATAAGAAAGGAAACTATATCTTTATAAAAAATGAAGTAATGTCAATATTAAACATGCACCAAATGATATAGAATAAAATTTTTTTTAATTTTTTGCTTTTTGGAGGGCAACTGGGGTTAAGTGACTTGCCCAAGGTCACATGGAGACAATAAAACTATACTAGTGGGATTACTCATCTTTCTCCTCTCAGAACTAGATAAATCTAGCCACAAAATAAACAAGAATGTAGTTGAGGAGACAAATAGAATTCTAGAAAAGTTAGATATTATGAATCTCTGGAGAAAACTGAATGAGAATAGAAAGGAATATGTCTTTTTCTTAGCAATATATGTCATCTACACAAAAATTGACCTTGTATTAGAGCATTAAAAACTTCATAACCAAGTGCAGAAAAGCAGAAATAACAAATGCATCCTTTCTAGATCATAATGCAATAAAAATTACATTCAGTAAGGGGCAGTGGAAAGATAAATTTAAAATTAATTGTAAACTAAATTAATTAATTCTAAAGAATGAGCGGGTCAAAGGACAAACCATAGAAACAATCAATAATTTTGTTAAAGAGAATGACAATGAGACAACATACCAAAATTTATGGGATGTGACCAAAGCAGTACTTAGAGAAAAATTTTTATCTCTAAATGCTTACATCAATAAAATAGAGAAAGAGTAGATTGATGAATTGGGTGTGTAACTAAAAAAGAAAGTAGAAAAAAAGAACAAATTAAAATCTCCAATTGAGCACTAAATTGGAAATCCTGAAAATCAAAGGTGATATTAATAAAATTAAAAATAAGAAAACCTTTGTACTAACATAAAAATAGAAGCTGACTTTATTAAAAAAAAAGACAACTATTGGTTAATTTGATTTCAAAAAGGAAAGATAAAACCAAACTGCCATTATAAAAAATGAAAGAGATTAATTCACTACCAATGAAGAGGAAAGTAAAACTATAAGGAGCCATTTTGCCCAGTTATATGCCAATAAATCTGACAGTTTAATTAAAATGGGTGAATCTTTACAAAAATATAAATTGCCCAGATTAACAGAAGAGGAAACAGAATACTTAAATGATCCCATTTTAGAAAAAAAAATTGAACAAGCCATCAATGAACTCCTAAGAAAAAATCCTTAGGCCAGATGGATCTATAAGTAAATTCTACCAAACATTTAAAGAACAATGAATCTGAATACTATATATATATAAACTATTTGGAAAAACAGGTAAAGAAGAAGTTCTATCAAATTCCTTTATGATGCATATATAGTGCTGATACCTAAACCAGCAAGAGCGAAAACAGAGAAGGAAAACTATGGACTAATTTTCCTAATTAATATTGATGCAAAAACTTTAAATAATGTATTAGCAAGGAGATTACAGCAATGTATCATAAGGATCATATGCTATGATCAGGTAGGATTTATACCAGGAATGTTGGACTGATTCAATATTAGGAAAACTATCAGCATAATTGATCAAATCAACAACAAAACCACCAGAAATCATATGATTATTTCAATAGATGTAGAAAAAGCCTTTGACAAAATATAACACCTATTCCTTTTGAAAACACTAAAGAACATAGGAATAAATGGAGCTTATCTTAAAATGATAAGTAATATTTATCTAAAACCATCAGTTTGCATTACTGTGATGGGTTTAAGCCTTCCCAATACGATCCGGATAAAGCAAGCATGCCGATTATCATCACTATTATTCAATATTCTACAAGAAATGTTAGTTATAGCAATAATAAGAGCAGAAAAAGAAATGGAAGGAATTAGAATAGGCAGTGAGGAAACAAAATTATCACTCTTTGCAGATAATATGATGGAATACTTAGAGAATCCTAGAGAATCAACTAAAAACTACTTGAAATAGTTAAGAATTTAAGCAAATTTGCAGGATACAAAATAAACCCACATAAATCATTGGCATTTCTATATATTACCAACAAAATCCAGCAGCAAGAAATATAAAGCGGAATTCCATTTAAAATAACTACAGACAATATAAAATATTTGAGATTCTTGCCTGCCACGGCAAATCCAGGAACTATATGAATACAACTATAAAACACTTTTCACACAAATAAAGTCAGATCTAAACAACTGGAAAAATATTAATTGCTCATAGGTAGGTCAAACCAATATTTAAAAATGACAATTCTGGGGCGGGTAGGTGGTGCAGTGAGTATAGCACTGGCCCTGGAGTCAGGAGGACCTGAGTTCAAATCCAGCCTCAAGCACTTTACTCTTACTAGCTGTGTGACTTTGGGCAAGTCACTTAACCCCAACTGCCCTGCCTTCTCCCTTGCAAAAAAAAAAGTAAGAAAGCCAGGTTGACTTCTGTGTAGTGCACACACACGTGCAATTCTGAGTCTTGTTACCTGGGTGGCTTATCCTGTGTGCTTTTATTTTCTTGTTGTATATATTCCTGGGATAGAGTCTAGTACAGTAGGCTACCTAGAATATAATCATGGGCTGGGGAATGTCATAAGATGGGGGAAAACTAGAATCTTTAAAACATCTTCTGATCTCTTCCCTCTTCTCTCCTGTCTGATCACAGTACTTTGGTAGTCAAAAGCAGTGGGACTCTTATGGTTGGGAGCTTTTAAAGTGTGTGCTATATAAATATGAATTATTATTATTATTATTAAAATGCTATCATGCTTCCACTTTGACTTTCCAAAAAGTGAAAAGAATGGGTTAAATGTCCTTAGAAAATAGTTGTGTTTGCCATGCTGCCTGTAGGAAAGGCATCTGCTGCCACATGTCCAAACCATCTGGTCATAGAATAGTACAGATCAGCTGTGTTGATCAAAGATCAGTTTCTGTGGCCTAACCACACCTCTTTTAGCAAAGAACACCACAGCAAAAAACATATTTAACATCCTTACTCAGCCTTATGAGAGCTTGAATGGTCCCAGATGGGATTTTGTGTTGCAGCTCACGCTGGAGGTGGCCCTTAATGGAGTTCCTCACCAAAGTCCTCAGGAGTGTTGATAATTTTCCTTCACTGTCAAAACTGAGTAGGATACATAGTCCCATCCTTAGTCTCCTTGGGTTTCCTTGTTGCACTGGGGAGTGGGGGGAAGGTGGTTCACGTGACCTAGAACCATAAGACTAGAGATAAGCTAGGGGCATAGTGGATATAGTGTTGGGCCTGGAGTCAGGAAGACCTGAGTTCAAATTCCACCTCAGACACATAATAACTGTGTGACCCTGGGCAAGTCACTTAACCCTGTTTACCTCAGTTTCCTCATCTGTAAAATGAGCTGGAGAAGGAAATGGCAAACCACTCCAGTATCTTTGCCAAGGAAAACCCCAAATGGGGTTATGGAAAGTAAGACACAACTGAAAAACAAAATGGAATCTTGAAGAGTCAGACACTACTGAAAATAACTGAACAACAACTGATTATTTGAGGAAAGAGTACTTACTACTAAGGTAATCAGGAAGGACTTATCATAGGACGTTGACACAAGAGGAAGGCAGAAGTAAGGAGAAAATACATTCCAGGTTTAGGGCATTGTCCAGGGGTTGGGGGAGGGACAGAGGAAATAAGTTATGTGGAACTCTAAATCTACTTCCCCACCTTCCCAGTCTGGCTCACCAGGCTGACCTCTCTAGTGTAGTTGCTGATTTTCTTGAAGAGTCCCTGTAACCTCTGGAGGATTAAGTCAATCAAAATAATTTCATCCATAAACATGAGCATCTAGCTGGGGAACAGCACAGTTTATAGGAACTATCTTTTCTATTTGGACTTTTCACAGGACATCCTCCATGTTACCAATGATCACCTTCAACAAGTCTGCCCAGGCCTCCCTTATCGCGCACTTCATAGGGTTGAAATCTAGTGCTGTCCTGACTAAATGGAGACTTAATCAGCTTAATCATACTTAGAGACAATTAAATGGGTGTCTCAAATGGCTACCTTAGAAAACTAGTTTCATATATTTCATTATCAGGGAAGTAGGAGGGAAAAGGAAGAAGGGAAAATGGAGAATTAGGGGGAGGGTAGATTAAGGAGGGAATAGTTCTAAGCAAAACAAAGTAACTCTCTTTTTTCCTTTTTCTTTCTTTCTTTTTTTTTTTTTTGCCATATCAAAGAATTGGAAACTGAGGGGGGTGCCCATCCACTCAGGAATGGTTATATATGCTATATAAATGTGCTGGAATATGAGTGTGCTATAAGAAATGATGAAGGGGTTGGTTTCTGATAAACGACAACAACCATCACAACAACAATAGCTAACATTTATGTAGCACTTACTATTTGCCATACACTGTGCTATTTTACAATGATTTTTATATTATTATAATTAAAAAAATAATATATTATTATATATTTATAGTTATAATTATTATATATTTTATAATTTTACAATTATACTTTATAATTATTAGCTATAACAACCTTAAGAGGTAGGTACTATTATTACCGCCATTTACAGATTGAGGAAACTGAGGCAAAAAGAAGTTAAGTGACTTGCCCGGGGTCACACAGGTAGTAAATATCTGAGGCTGAATTTGAACTCAGATCTTCCTGACTCCAGGCTCAGTGGTATATCTATTGTGTCATCTTGCTGCAAACCAGGGAAAAGAAATCTGGGAAGACTTGTATAACTAATACAGAGTGAAATGAGCAGAACTAGGAAAAAAACATATGTACTGACAACAATTTTGCAAAGACAAACAACTTTGAAAGACTTAGGAACTCTGATCATCATAAAGACCAGTCATGATTCCAGAGAACTAATGATGAAACATGCTACTTACCTTACAGAGATGTTAAAGACACAATGTGGGCAATAGGGAAAATTGTTTTGCTTGACTATACACTATACATGTTTATAATAGGAGTTTTGTTTTTCTTTTTTTAAATTGTTTTTGGTTTTCAATTCAAGGAGCAGTGATTGGAAAAAGTCAATTAATTTTTTTTTTAAAAAGGGAAAGTCTTTTCACTAAAAAAACCAGTGGACTAGAAACTAGTTGAATGATTGAAGAAATAGTGACTATAAAAATATTTAGGTTGTCAGTGTGTTATAAGAAGAGAATATTGGTTTTAGGGACAGAATTTAGCCTAATACTCTAGCCTGTCAAGACCTTCCTAGCCTGTATCATCCAGTATAAGGAGAATCAGTTATCCTGCCTGGCTTTCTGTCATCTGAAAATGTAATATGTTTGCCATTTATGTCTTTATTCAAATCTGATAAAAATGTTATGCAGCACAAAGCTAAATCTACATCCCTGGGGCATACCACTAGAGACATCCCTATCTGACATTGAATAAAAAATATTGGTTATCTAGACAGTTTCTAAAGCACTTAATTGTGCCATTGTCCAGTCTACCTCACTCTAACTTTTCCATAAGGACAGAAAGAAAGACTTTTTCAAATTCTTTACTAAAAGTAGATAAGTAAACTAGATAAATTATAGTCATTGGCTGGGCACAGTGGTACATGTCTGTAATTTATGGGAGACTGAGGCTGCAACAGCAGCAGCAGCCATCCCCCAACCACTCACCACCATCACCACCACCACCACTATTCTAATGATCTCATTAGTTTAGTAACCTGCCAAAAAAAAGGAAATGAATTGAGTTTGACATACCCTGTTCTTGTGTGATTTGAGTGTTGGGTGCTGGCTGAGTTCTGCCTAGTATACTCAAACAATGTTTCTTATATTCCCATGATCAGTCTGTCTTGCTAGACACAACTACCTGCTTCTGTACTTAGCCTGTTTCTTCTGCTTTAGTCTGATACCCTGAATTCTGACTTTGCATTTGCCCTCTGGATTCAAGGGATTTATCCATGCACCTTTTTGTCTACACTAACTGAACCCTTAGTTTTGACCTTTCCATATGTACATCACTCTCATTAATGCCACGATGACTTGGCATGAGATTATATAGTCTCACTTCTTTATTTTTACAAATGAAGAATCTAAGGCCCAGAGAGTTTAAAGAACTTGGCCAAGATTATTTAGTACGGGGAGTAAGGAGCAGAGTCAGATCTGAAGCCAGGTCCTTTGATTCTATTGTTCTCCTTTACTGTTCGAAGTAAAATTGGACAAAAGGGTAAAATAAGACAATTCTCTGAGTAAGATAACATTTATTAACAGGGGCATGCTGTCTGTCAATAAAGGAGTCAATGGATGGCCTTAATTTATGCCAAACACTCAAAGCAAAAGGATAATCCCCCTTTATAGTTTTTGGGGAACACAGAATAAAGAACAGAACATGGTAGATGGCACCGTGGGATTGAGAGTACCATGACTGGTTACAGAGGTGAGGTGAGGGAACAATATGATTGGTTGGAAGTTTGGTAACAAGGGTTAGCAAAGGCCCTCTCCTTTCTTCCTGAGAGTCCAGGTGCAAGAGAGTAGTCCAGACTTTTGGACAGCAAGCAATCATCCTAGAAGGATACCTTGGTGGTGTAAAGATATTAGAAGCAACTCCCTTGTGCTCACATGAAGGTCAGTCCCCAAGGTCAGTCAAATTCCTTGAGGCAAGAATTTCTAAATGTAACCCATTGCAGACTAGCTGAATCTTTGAACCAAGTTCAGAGACAAAAAGCAACGACAGCAATTACAGGATTAAAAATCTTGTAAATATGATGATTTAAGGATTAAAAATACTTGTAAATATGATGAATAAGAAAATGATATGGAATTAATATTGATTATTTCAATACCATGTTATTTACCTGCCTGCAGTCAACTATGACATAGCAATGACAATGTGCTGTTAGAGGGCTAGTATGAAGGACAGTATTATTCCACTGTTAGCATTATCTTTAAAATGACTAATTTACGTGGTACTTTTAACTTTGCAAAGCTCTTTCACATAAAATAGAAGCTCACAAAAGCACAAATTTTATAGCTTTATGGGTTGGTGTGAAAAGGACACAAAATCTTGACCTCATTTCATTTGGGATTTCTTTCTATATTAGAAAGCTATTTTTATACATTTCACTAAACAGGGAAATAAGAGGGAAAAGGGGAGAAGCAATAAGGGGAAATGAGAGAGAGAGAGAGTAGTATTAAGGGAGGGATTACCAGTAGTGGGGAGCCTATGGCCTTGAGGCCACATGTGACCTTTTAGTCCTTGGGTGTGACCTTTGGACTGAGTCCAAGTTTTACATATTCTGTAGGAATTTGTTCTGTGAAGTTTGTTTTTAATCAAAGGGCTGCACTCTAGGACTTAGAGGGCCACGTGTGGCCTGGAGGCCGAAGGTTCTCCAACCCTGGATTAGATCTAAGCAAAACAAACTCTAAATAAGTATATACAAAAAAGAGTTACTCATAGTCCTCTTTTCAGAGGCAAGAATTGGAAACTGAGAGGGTGTCTATCAATTGGGGAGTGAATGAACAAATTATGGTATGCAGATAAGATGAAATACAACTGTGCTATATGATGATGGGGATGGTTTCAGAGAAACCTGGGAAGACTTTAGGAACTGATGCAAAGTGAAATGAGCAGAGAACCAGGGGCACAACCTTAATTCATAGAATTACAGAATATTAAAGCTGCCATATATCTGAATGGGGTGGCTAGATGTCAGACCTGTGGTCGGGAAGACTAATCTTTCTGAGTTCAAATCTGGTCTGAGACATTTATTAGCTCTGTGATCCCAGGCAAGTCACTGTAAGGGTTATGGGATTTAAAGATCTTCCATGCCCCATGGACGTGCTGACATAGCAGAGCAAGAGAAAGCGGAAAGTGAGAAAAAGTAAAAGCCGAGCTAACGGTCCTGCGGTTGGCGGCGGTTGTGGTTGCGGTTGCGGCAGCAGCAGAGGCAGCGGCAGCGTGAAGCCCTTTTTTTTTTTTTTTGAGTTAGGACTCCTGCTGAGCACTGCCAGGGGCTGGAGCTGCTGGGAGCAGGACTTTTCTGCTAAGGACCCCTGCTGAGCACTGCCAGGGGCCGGAGCTGCTGGGAGCGTGCTGGGTGGTTGCTGTGAGTGGGGAGAGGAGGACCTTTGCCTGAGGTAGCCTGTTCTGTTTGAAAGGCTTGAAAATGTGGGTGCTTTCTACTTTATCTACCTGTGCCAATGTCATAACTACTCTGATGGCTTTCACTTTCTGGTTTTGGGACTCAGTCTTTTGGTATCTTAATAAATTTTCTAGTTTATTTCCCCAAATGGCAAACCTGACGTATTTTGTGATGGATAATTATATCAGCATATTTGTAATCTCTATAGGCGTTGTGAATATGGCATTGCTGATACAGTCACTTAACCCTGTTTGCATCAGTTCCTAATCTGTAAAATGAGCTGGAGAAAGAAACAGCAAACCACTCTAGTATCCTTGCCAAGAAAACCCCAAATGAGGTCCAGGAGAGCTGGAAATGACTGAATAACAGCACCAACAAATATTCAAGCAGTCATCTAGTCCAACTTTCTCTTTTTGCAGATAAGGAAACAGATCTAGAGATAAGTAGTGACTTTCTGAAAGTCATACAATGACTAAATAGTTGAGACAAAAAAATCCAGATCTCCTGACTCCTAGTCCAAATTCTCTATCCATTTCCCCACGTTGTCAGTCGCTCTTTTTAAAAGGAAGAAAATAAAGTTGAAACTTAAATTCTTTTGGCCAAATGTACTTGGCAGGACGGCACTGAACTATTATTACTTTTTTCTTTTTTTTTTAAAGAAAAAAAAGGTTCTTTAGCAGCTTTCAACTGACATAAGCCTCCAAATATTTAAACATTAAAAATTTATATGTCTGTTTCAGAGGAACATAATTCTCACCTATTATTAATGAGAAACTAGATAACACAAGTTTCATGTCCAAGTTACATGAACTTTCTAAAACATGAAATTAGCTGTCTAGAATCAGTTGTTGAGACTGAGTCAATCTGCTCCCTTCCCACCAACATGCAGAGATCTTTTTCTTGGAAATTATAGCAGCAAAATCAAATTTCTCCCATCCCCTCCTCCCCCATTTGCAGAGCATGTTAAATGAGAAGGGGAAACACTTCACAAAAAGATCCTGCTAACGAGCCACGGTACCCGATCTGGGATTTCAGTATGCATGAACAAAGACAGTTCCTCTAATAAATAAATGGAATCCATTCTATGGTTGGCAAGTTCAGAAACTGGTGTTTGAAACTTTAAATTCTGTCCAACTTCTCTGCCTTCCTCATTTCCATTCTTACTCACACCCCTCACTGAGGCAATTTACCTGCCCTGGAAGGGAGGGAGGGCCATTATATCATCTTGGAAACTTATAGGACTCAGTGTAGTATATGTGGAAAGAAGATGTCTAACCCTGGGCAAGTCATTTAACCCTATTTGCCTCAGTCTACTCATGTGTAAAATGAGCTGGAGAAGGAAATGGCAAACCATTCCATCATCTTTGCCACAAAAATCCTGAATAGGGTCATGAAGAGTTAGATGCAATTGAACAACAATAAAGGAGGCTAGAAAATAATTAAAGGATAAAGGCCCTGTCCTCCAGGGCTTTACAGTCTTATTAAGGATACATAACCTGCTTACAGATATAACAATTGCTGGAAAATAAACTATGGAGAAGCGTGGCCTTGTTATCATTATAACTTCACAGTTCAACAGCATTATTTCTGGTCCCAAAGGGCTAGGATGCTGCATCCTTGCCCTCTCCACTAAGAGGCCCATTAGAGCTTTGGACTCAGGCAGAAATGGTGAACTGGGTTCAGACTTGATGGAAGGGGAAGGGAGGAGAGATCCTGGCCTCTAATGAAATCTGAGCTTCCTTTCACAGTCTTTGTTGTGTTAGCCCCCCTACCCACACTCCCCAGCCCTATCTCCCTAGGGAGGAATTAATTAAAACTTAGATTTAGCTGTCTAGGGTCTCCCCAAATGAGGAAGTAGAAAGGTACTCAGTGTGCATTATGGATCTTGTATGAGATAAATTTATTTCCCTGACACAAAACAAATGATTAACACTCTCAAGCACCATGAGCACACACTGACAAACTTAAACCAGGCTATGTAATTTTTAACTGCTGAACCACTTTTCCATGTGGTTGAGACTTAAAATCATTGAAACATTTTGTGGAACTGCTGAATGTGAATTTTCACATTTCACCTCAGAATTTGAGACGCAAGTTTCTGTTTTCCGGCAAGCTAGAAGAAGAAAAAGTCAGGGCTTTCAGCTTTTCCCTCTGTCCATGGTATCTTTTCCTATGCAGAAAATCTCCCTGCTACCCATCAGTTGTCCACAATAGAATGTTTTTGAACATGAACACACTCATCTCAAGATTAATGTTTGCTCACTCACACTTAGGGAAGGAACCCAAAGCTAGAGGCCAAGGCTCAGTTGAGTCTTCTTGCTTTAGCTGCAATGAGGGAAAACCACCCCTTCTCCCTCCTTCTTCATGGGTGAGTTACTTGCTACAGGACAGAGAGAATTAAAGGGAAAAAAAAGAATGCTAGAAACCGTCTCTCCTTCTGATGCAGCACCCCATTCTCCTGCCACTGCAGAAGCAAAGACCAGAGTTTACTATACCATATCTGCAAAATCAGCTAGAGAAGGAAATGGCAAACCACTCTAGTATCTTTACCAAGAAAACCCCCAAAGGGGTCATGAAGTCAGATATGACTGAAAAGGACTAAACACAACCACAATGATCAAGGCTCCAACACTTTTCAGGGCTAGGTCACAGAGGAAGGGCAGCTCTGAACATGCTTCATCCCTATTGCACTCGAATTCACACATAGTGGGCATTTACTGAATGAACAACTACTTAAATTGCGTTACATAAGTATAAAGTACCATCGAAAAGATGTATTAAGGGTGACAAAATAACAGATTGATCGATTGTGCTAAAATTAATCAGAGAAAGCTTTAAGGAAGTAAGTTTTGATTCTGTCTTAATCAATGCTTAGAAGGGATTTTCTGTATATACCATTGGCATAAGATTATTGCACTTTCTAGGTGTGAAGCCAATGCCAAGACATCTCTTAGGGAAAGCAGGGGAAAATGCACACCAGAGAATCAACAGAGGCACTTCAAACTCTCGGGAATATCTATTATAAAATTTCCAATGTGAAATTTACATCTCAGAATTTGGCAAGAGCTACAAATTGTGACTTGCTTTGGTGTTTTGTTGATTGTCTAGGCCAGAGGTATAGAACATAGGCCTAAAGGCCCTATGCTGCCCTCAACATTTCATAGTGCTGTCCAACCAGATTAAAATGTAATTGGGGGGCAACTAGGTGGTGCAGTGAATAGAGCACCAGCCCTGAAGTCAGGAGGACCTGAATTCAAATCTGGTCTCAGACATGTAACACTTAACTAGCCGTGTGATCTTGGGCAAATTATTTAACCCCAATTGCCCTGCCTTCCCCCTTCAAAAAGCAAAAATTAAAAAAAAAATAAAAAATGTAATTGGGAAATATTTAACAAGATTAATAAAAAACCCCAAAACATAGATAATATGACATGTGACCATAGGATTACAGGAATTAGTGGCCCACATTTCTGTGCAAGTTTGACATTACTAATCTAGACTTAAAAAAGTAATGGAGAAAATGTTGATAAAAACAGGTCAAACCTAAAAGTTTGTCCTGTCCACATTTTTTTCCCCCAATCTGCAGAGGTAGTTGTTAACCATTTACTAGTATTACGCTAGCAAGAGGGGTTTGTGGTCCCTGAGTTAAGAAATCCTTGATTTCTAAGATCAGTACTTTAAGGAGGGGTAGAACATCTAATAAAGAAGCCCTGAGTGAACTCAAATTAAGGTTATGCTCTCAAATGTCCTAATGTAATTTTAGTCCTTGCAGGCATTCAGAGGATACTTGAATACATGAATAATGACAGGTTACCCCCAGAATACTTCCCCCAGGTTTATTTTAGTGTCTGAAAAATCGCAACATTAGGGAAGGTACCCAAGATCCTTTTAAAATACAAATATGATTAAGGAGAGGTACTATACTAAGCCAACATGCATGCCTCTTCAGGAAACAATTTATTAAATTAACCTTAGAGATTAGGGATGGATTGGAAATGCTAATTACGAATCAAGGCTCTCAGTAAGGGTAAATTTTGAAGTTTCAGGGAGGTAGGGAAAAGCCTGGAGATCTGTCTGCTGATCTAAGAGGAGGTTGGGGTAGAGTTTCCTGGTGCATGGCCTTGGTCAGTAGGAAGGCATTGGATGCCTAAGAGGATTCACTAAAACAGTGGAGGAGGGGATACCGGTATTGAAGGAAAATCTTCCCTCTCTTCCTTTGAGAAGGTTTGTGGCTCCTGCTACCCATCTAGGGCTTCAGCGTTAGCCTTGGTGCTGTTGGGCTCCCTGTTTTGAAGCACCATGGGATAAGTAGTAATGAAATAGTTACTTCCTCCTTTTCCACCTAAACCACCTGCTGGGCCTTTCCTAGAAGCCAATGTGTTTCTTTTTCCTGCTCTTCAGCACCAAGTATTGGCTTCCCCAGCTTAATGTTTCCTTATGATGAATAATTTAGCAACTCTTCCCCCTTGCTTAGTTGGAAATCTTGTCATGAAACAAAAACAAAAATGACTAATATATATGCAAGTGGTTTTTTCCCCCCAGCAGATGCCATAATTTCTTCAGCTTAAGCAACCAGATGGCCTTGAATAGTCATATGACCCACAGTATAGTATGTTTTGGTCCCTGATTTAAAAAATCTTGGTGCAAAGAAATGGGGGAGTAGAAAAGAAATGAGGGGCTAGAAACATTGTCAGGGGTCTGGGAGGAAGGAGGCGGGGTGGACAGACCCCAGGGAGCATGGTCAGTGAGGTGGAAAAGCTGACTGTCATGAAGTTTGAGGAAAGGTAGCCAAGGCTTCTTTTCATTTGAAAACTCTCTAGACCTCCCAGTGCTAACAACACTTGCAAATACTTTCTCAGAAGGAGCTTGGTGACAGACTGAGATTCTGGGAGCACCTCTCTCTTCCCTAAAGACTGGCATGGCACAATTAGCATGCCAGAAGGGCTGAACAGAAAGAAGGAATTAGAAATCCCAATTATCAAGGCTTGCAGGAACAGTGACTGAAAGCCAACTTCTATTTCCCTGGGGGGATCTTTTTATTTTTTTCTCTCCAGAATTCAGAATTGATGGCTCTTTTTGGATACTTCCTCATCCTGGCAAAGGAATCATCTGGGTATTTTGAATCAAAATAATAGCTTGAAAGCTTGTGGTCATGCTACCAGTTCAAAGTTTTCAGACATAAAAAGAATAGATAAGTTCATTTAAACAGGGGCCCAGAGCCGCCCTGACTAATTTCAGCCAGTGCTGAAAAACTTGAGCACTTTGGGGATAATGAAGCAATCTCCTTATAATCTATTGAGCAGGAAGGACCACAGAATCAATAAACCTTTAAAAAGGTTTGACCTTGGCCTCAGTTTCCTGTCTTCTTGGATGTGAAGACAATTTGAGATTCTCTCCAGAGGGATGGGGGGCCAAATGGTAACTGCTCTCATGTGACATCTAGAAAAGTGGGTTGGCAAGTCAATCTAAACCGAGGTCTTGGCACCCCACCTACCTTTTTGGGTTTGTGTTTCCTGAGTTAGGTAACATAACAATGTGGTTGTTTTTCAAAGGGGACAAATGACATCTTGACTTGTGTGTGAATCATATTTAAATAAGGCAGAGTTGTGCAAAGTTGTCCGCTGCACTCTCTCTTCTAGAGGCATTGAAGTCCAGTGGCAGGACAAAAATCCAGACAACTGGCAATGGTCCGAGATGCAGTGGATGACCTTGGTGTCTTTGATGTATGACCAAGCTTTAAGCCTTCCACAGCTCCGATTTGAGCTGCCTTTGTGGCCATTGGAACAAAGTGTTCTCATTTACCTATAACCTAGCAATAATCCTGGGAGGGACAAGTCCAGTCTTGGAGGCAACTTTGTGAATTAAATAAGTTAGAGATCCTAGGGTCCTTGGCAGGAGCTGAATGGTAGCGAGGGGTCATCTCACATCAGAGAAGTCAATCACTAATAAGAGGAAGGAGTTCAATCCCTGGCCTGGATTGAAAGAAGACTTGGACTTGGATGAAATTGTTTGGACAGTGCACAACTGAGGTGAAATATAAAATGCCTATTCAGCAGACCAGGGAAAGGCTTTATGTTTTGATGGCTTTAAGAGCATCAACATTATAGGAAAGTATAACAATTATTAGTGCTACTTGTTTAAGTTTTCTTTCAACCTATGCTCATGAGTCTTTTTGCTAAATATTAATTTTACAGAGGAAATAAATAACTATTCCATACTGATTTATAGTGTATATTGAATACCTCCCTATGCCACTCATTAGGTAGACCTTTGACATATGCCAAACCTAATTTTAGGTTTGGACATTGGCATGGGGGTTTAATAACTCACAAGGGGCAAGAGGAGTCTAGGCCCTTCTATTAAGTAGTGAGGACTGAAGACTGAACCTGTTTACTTTATTCAGTTCAGAGAATATGAATGAATGAATGATTTATTAAGTGCTTATTTGGTGCAAAGCTTGAGGTTAATGTTACATGTTAGAGGTTCAATGTTAAATACTAGAGGTATATAGAAAACCAAGCAGTCTCTGCTCCCTGTATGAGGGTTTGTTGAGTCCTTTTCAGGGTTGCTCATCCACCTTTGGTGATCAACTGTCACCCAACTCCTTGGGAAAACTCAGCAGGGGGGACTACACTAAGTTGAGGGTAACTAACAGTCATTGAGTCTGTTGGAGAGTTGGATGGATGCTGATCCTGAGCACGTGAAGACCTCCCCTGGCAGAATGGGCAGATGAGAACAATTTGTTCCAATGGCCACGAAGGCAGGTGAAGCAGGCACTGTGGAGAGCTTAGAGCTTGGTCAGATACCAAAGCTGCCAAGGTCATCCACTGCATCCTGGGGCATCACCAGAGGTCCTGGCTTTTATCAAACCACTAGACTTAGATGACTCCAGAAGAGAGAGTGAGGCTGATGACTTTGTCCAATTTTACCTCCCTTAAATCCAATTCACTAGAGTCAAGACATCGCCCTGTGATGTCATTGGTCCTCTTTGGAAAGAAGGATGAGGGGTGGCTAGGGGGCACAGTGAATAGAGCACCGGCCCTGGAGTCAGAAGGACCTGAGTTCAAATCCCACCTCAGACACTTAACACTTACTAGCTGTGTGACCTTGGGCAAGTCACTTACCCCTAATTGCCCTGCCTTCTCCCCTCCAAAAAGCAAAAAGCAAAAGAAAAGAAGGATGAGCAACAAGAAGTTCCTGTAGGAAGTCACAAAGGGCTGCAATCTGTTGCCAGTTATTTTTCCTGCTCATTCCATAAAAGGGAATTGTAGAAAGATGGGCCCCTGAGCAGTCACAAAACTTAGAATTTGCACTGGCCTAGGAGAAGGGCTACAATGTCCTTTGTAAGTCTACATTGCAAATTCGTATAGATAGACAAGATCTAACTGTGAGCCTGAGTCATCAGTTCCTCATCTATAAAATTAGCATTGAACTAGAGTATAGTTCGTGAGGTCCCTTCACGCTAGATCTTTGTCTCAAAGACTCCAAGGCAATGTGGAGATATGCAGCAATGAAGTTAAGATATTGTGCTTTGAGGGACAATAGGCAGGCTCACAAGTGCAGGCCCAAACTTCAACACTATCTCCTGGGGTGGCTCATGCACATGTGCAGAGTAGGCTCTAAGTCTAAGGTGTCCCCTAATTTCCAGCCACTTTTCTCCAGGCTCCATCAGCAGAAGATAGAATCTGTCGACACTAGGTGGATCCCGCCATATTTTTCTGATTCCTCTCCTTCAGACTGACTCACAGTCCCCTTTCCAGGGTCCTTCTGGACATCCTTCCAATCCCCAGTGAGCTGCTTCTATTTTTGAAGCACAATCAGTCTGTCTCCAACCATCAGAAGACAAGGAGGGGCCATGGCATCTTATCACCTTCAGCAGGATCTTATTTTTTTTTTAAGCAATCAGGGTTAAGTAACTTGCTCAAGGTTACACGGCCAGTTATTTCTGGGTGTGGTGCTGAGTATCTGAGCCTGGATTTGATCCCCAGGTCATCCCGATACTGGAGCGGGTGCTCTTACTCGCTGAGCCACCTGGCCGCCCCTAAGCAATTGGGGTTAAGTAACTTGCTCAAGGTTACACAGCCAGGTGTTTCTGGGTGGGTGCTAAGTGTCTGAGCCTGGGATTCGATCTCCAGGTCATTCCAACACTGGAGCCGGTGCTCTTACTTGCTGTGCTACCTGGCCGCCCCGCAGAAGGATCTTATTACCCTTAGCAGTAGCAGTTGTGGCCAAAGACTTAAATTAGGTCCCAGGAGCTGGTGGCATTCAAGGGTTTTCTGGTCTTCTGTCTTAGGGGAAGTCATCCCATCTACACAAAAGGCAATGACTTACCTCCTCATCCTGGAAGCTCTCTTAGTCTCTATGTCTTTCTCCCTCTGGAAAACCCTCTGATGCTTTATTCTATCAGTGAATTTTTTCTGTTATCTCTATTTTGAAGAAGGACACAGGCCAGCCTTTCATTTCTCTCCTGGATATTCTTCTGACCCCCCAAACTTTCCCACCATGCCCCCATAAGCCCCACCCCCCAGTTTTTCAGTTACCTTTTATATATTATTTTCTGTCATTAGAATGTAAGCTCCTTGAGAGCAGGGACTATCTCTCTTTTTGCTATTATTTGCATCAGCAGTGATAAGCACAGATCCTGTCATACAGTAAGCACTTAATAAATGCTTATTAACTTGACAACTTATAAATCTATGACACAATGCCTTCTAACGCCCCTTCCGGTTTTAAATTTATGAATCTATGAACCTAGATCTGGATATGTTGGGGCCTGATAAGGGGCAGCTGTGCATATGAATAAGTATATATGTCTCGGTTTCTGAATTTATGTGTTTGAGCATATGTGTGGGACCAGCATGGTGTT
Source organism: Petaurus breviceps papuanus (assembly GCF_028583685.1). Lineage (NCBI taxonomy): Eukaryota > Metazoa > Chordata > Mammalia > Diprotodontia > Petauridae > Petaurus > Petaurus breviceps. Next base: position 10,346,801 of record NW_027187325.1, read on the forward strand.
GTGGTTTGTCCCTTATTCTCAGAGGACCGTGACATCTGGGAGATGATGAAATGCCTTGTAACTGACTTTGATTTAAGTGAGGGAAGACTGTGCAAATTCACCAGCCTCACTTTGTCCTACAGAGCCACCTGGGTCCAGTGTCCTGATATCAATCAGGATGAGCGGAGATGGCCCAGGATGCAGAGAGAGACCTTGGCCCTTTTAAGCTAAGGTCTTTTCAAGCACTCACTTTGAATGAGGCAGTGCCCGTTCAGTGAAGAGGCCTCTTTAAGAAATGAATCAAGGGATTACCGCTTTAATTAAAAAAAAAAAAAAACCAAACTGAGAGGGAAAGACCCTCAGGTTTGCTGATCAAAATATTTCAATACTTATAAAAATAGTCCTAATCTCTCCTCTGAGATCCAATCTTATTTTTCCCAGTGTCTGCTGGACATCTTTACCTGTATGTTCCCTGATACCTAAAACTCAAATGAAGTACTATACTGTACTCAACATAATTCCCCAAACCCTGAGTAGCACAGTGCCTGGCACATAATAAATGCTTGTTTCTTTCTTTTCCCTCTAACCTTTCTAATTCTGATGACTGACCAACACATGATAAAAGCTATGATCAAAAAGGGATAGCTTAGTACAAGGCCAGAACAATGACTTTGCTGCAAGGTGATGGGAGTGTGTGACTCTGTAACAAAATTGGATATTTTTATACATAGAAAGAGCCACTGATGAGCAGTTCTGATTGATGGTTTATGCCTGTGCCTGCATGTGAGGGCATTTATTTGTCTAGGGGTATGGTCCTCTGTGTTTGTGTATTTATGTGTATGTGAATATGACCAAATGTTTGCGGGCATAGTCATGGATCTGTGAATCGTATGGGAATATCTGCATATTTGTGAATGAGAGTATCTGGGTTTATCTCCAGTGTGTGGGAGCACAGGCATCCTGGTGTCCCAGTGTGTGCATGCACGAATTTCTGTCTCTTAGGTCATTTCTCACGTGGAGATGCCAAACCCTGTAGGACAGAAGCCAGAAGAGGCCCCTCTTCAACATCCTGGTTATCAGCCATCGAGTTAACATCCATTATTAAATCAAGGATCTACCCTGTGCCAGGTGTTGTGCTGGGTCTGAGGGAAATACAAAGCACACAGTCCCTGTGGTTGGAGTTAATGAGAAGCAAAGCATACACCCATGGAAACAGCACAGTGATGCCACAAGGCAGCACATGGCAAATTGGAGAAGATTATCGTAGGGTAGAGTGGTCCCAGAGGGAGAGTTTCTGTTTGGGGGTGGGGTGGGTAATATTACAGAAAAAGAAAAGATTACGAGTGGAACAAATATATATATGGCAAATATATAACACACACAGGTATGTGTGTGCATATGTACACGTGTATGTAAATATATGCATATGTGTATATATACATTATATACACATACACATATGAAGGAAGTTCAGAAGGGGCCACAGATAAACAGGAGAGCTTAGGTGCTACTGTGTTCAATTTAATATATATGTTTAGGAACTGCATGTAATCAAAGTCCAGTTTCATATAAAATCCTCTTTTCTGTTGTTTATTGAAATTCATGTTTATTGATGTTTTAAGTTCATAATAAAAAGAAAAATTGAAAACAACAACATGTTTCCCACAGCAATCACAGGAACCAAAGCCAGATTAATTCCTGGCTCTCTAATTCTAAATCCATCAGACTTCCCTTCCCCTCCCCCCTGCCCCTGCCCCTACCCCCCACCAACACCTTGCCTCCAATAAGAAAGTACCAGATAGGGACAGCTAGGTGGCACAGTGAATAGAACAACGGACCTGGAGTCAGGAGGACCTGGGTTCAGATCCAGCCTCAAACACTTAACACAAAAAATAGCCTTGTGACCTTGGGCAAGTCACTTAACCCCAATTGAATTGCCCTCCAAAAAGCAAAAAAGAAAAAAAATACCAGATAATCTGAGGAGGAAGTGAGCTAATCTCCAATTTAGGACTCTTGTAATTAGCTAAGGAATCTGGACACATGATTTATAAATAAATGATGTCTTATTCATGTTACTGCCAAGAATAGAATTCAATAACAACAATCTATTATCTCCTGAGTTCTGAGAGTTTTCCTCTTAGAATAAAGCAGAACAAAACAAGACGACTGACTTGGTCAAGCCTAGACTTCAGACCTAGATGTTAAGGACGTGTCAGAAGGTCATTCATCTGGCTCAGCGCTGTGTTGTGCTGTGCTGTGCATATTAACTCCCAAGTACTCCTTTCTCTGTTAATTCCCATCCACTCCTGGAAGGCGGCATTCCCATTGCATTGTTTTCCTCCCTTTTTCATAACCTTAGAAAGGTTGCCACCTATAGGTCACAAGAGGAGATAGCATTTTTGCACAAACCATTTCTCTAGAAATATGCCTATGAGATCATATGCTGTAATTTGTGTAATGGAAACCGTAATACCCACAAAGCCAGATCCAGTGCTAGGTGCCTGCACCTCTCTGGTCCCTCCAGACAGAGACAAAGTTGCTGCTCATTCACCATTACTTAATCCCTATACATGTTAGCTATCATCATCTACCACTACAGGCACACCTTGTTTCATTGCCCTTGCTTTATTGTGTTTCAGAGATATTGCAGGTCTTTTTGTTTTTTACAAACTGAAGCCTTGCAGCAACCCTGCGTCAAGTCAGTTTGTCGGTGCCATTCACCCAGCTGCATGTGCCTGCATGCATCAATCAGCTCACATTGTGTCTGTGTCACATTTTGGCAATTCTCACTCTATTTCAGATGTTTTCATTATTATCTGTTACGGTGATCTGTGATCAATGATCTTTGATATTACCATTCTAATTGTTTTGGGGAGCCACAAACTGCACCCGTATAAGACAGTGAACTTAATTGATGTGTATGTTCTGACTGTTTCATCTGTCTCATCCCTTTCCCATCTCCCTCCCTCCCATTGAGCCTCTCTTTTCCCCGAGACACAACAATCTTGAAGAATATTATATAAACTTAGTTCATAAAGCAGCATCAGGTTTTGAGAGGATTGACAATAATTTTGAAAGAAGTTCTACTGTGGGCAATGCAATCAAACAGCATAGAATTTTGTGAAAAGCAGGGTCAATTGCTCTGGCAAACTTCATTGCTGTCTTATTTTAAGAAATTGCCATAGCTGCCCTAGCCTTCAGCAACCATCACCTTGATCAATCAGCAGCCATCAACATCTAGGCAAGATCCTCCATCAGCAAAAAGATTTCCTACTGCCTAGGTGAAGCCAATTAGGCAAATGTATTTATGGCCTTGTCTGGATTCCACATGATGTAAGGGGCCACATCCCATAAAACCCTCTGGAACCAGGCTGAGCCTAACCAACAAATCTTAAACTTGTTGGTGAGTTAGGAAGATATTTATCCAAAGTATGTGATGACTTCCCCCAGAGGAATAGGTAGATGAGAACAATTTATTCCAAAAGGTGGCTGAAGTAGGTGGTGTGGAACACTTAGGGCTGGGTCAGGCATCCAGGATGCCAGGGTCATCTGCCATATCCCATGCCATCCTCAGTCAACCTGACTATTGTCCTGCCACTGGACTTAGATGACTCTGGAAGAGAGAGTAAGGCTGATGCCTTTCTGCTTTGCTTAAATCCAATTCACTAAAAAGTCAAGATACACCCATGATGTCATTGACCCTCTTGGAAAAGAAGGATGAACAAAAACAACAGTAAAGTCAATCATTCTGTGCTTCTCATCTCATGTTTTCCTTACTCCTCTTCCAAATGTCCTCTCTCCTCGTAAGAACCTAAAGAAGGGAATTCTGGGAGTGAACCCCTAGATTTAGAAGAGTTCATCAATAAGATTGTCAGGATCGTATGACTAAAATAGAAACCAACTCAAGAAAAATGAGGACGCTCTAAATGAAATTCTGTGGAAACAGATGTAATTGATTTTGATGATGACCATTTAATAGTCTTCTCTATGGGTATAACTCATATATATATATATATATATATATATATATATATATATATATATATATACACACACACATCTCTCTCT
>NW_027187325.1:10351247-10381500 GCF_028583685.1 Petaurus breviceps papuanus
TCTCTCTCTCTGTCTCTCTCTCTCTCTCTGTCTCTCTGTCTCTCTCTCTCTCTGTCTCTGTCTCTCTCTCTCTCTCTCTCTGTCTCTGTCTCTGTCTCTGTCTCTGTCTCTCTCTCTGTCTCTCTGTCTGTCTCTGTCTCTGTCTCTCTCTCTCTGTCTGTCTGTCTCTGTCTCTGTCTGTCTGTCTCTCTCTCCTTCTCCCCCCCCTCTCTCTCTGTCTCTCTCTCTGTCTGTCTCTCTGTCTGTCTCTGTCTCTGTCTCTCTCCCTCTCTATCATGAATTTCTAACTACCTATTGGAAATCTCTACCTGGATATCCTTTTGACTCCTAATATTCAATATGATCAAAACAAAACTCATTTTCCCTATCTAAAAATTCTCCACACCCTCAATTTCCCTCTTTCCATCAATAACACTATTAACCCCCTCCCCATGTTAGAAATCTCATAATTATTTTCACATCTTTTTTTTTGTTTGTTTTGCTTTTTTGGAGTGGGGAAGACAGGGCAATTGGGATTAAGTGACTTGCCCAAGGTCACACAGCTAGTAAGTGTGTCAAGTGTCTGAGGCTGGATTTCAACTCAGGTCCTTCTGACTCCAGGGCCAGTGCACTGTACCATCTAGCCACCCCTCATCTCTTTTTTTTTTTTAACTTCAACTCACATTAATATCTTCTCCCAACAAGTTTACCTGATTCTTTTCCACCTTCTTAACAGCTGTCTTACTAATTCCTTCTCTTCTTTTTCCATTTGTCACCACCCAAATTCAGGCTCTTACCTGAACTATTTGATTAGCCTCTGAATTGGCCTTCTTGCCTCTAGGCCTTCCTTCCAATCCATCTTGCACTGCCCAGATAACCTTCCTAAAACACAAATCTGATCATATCATTCATCTAATCAAAAGCCTTCAATAGCTCTGTAGTGTATCAACTTACTAGATAAACTCCATGATAACCATCAAGCTTTAACCCACCTTCATAGCTGTATTTCTTACTCCTTTCCTTCAGCTATTTGACTGGAATAATAGCTGTGGCTTGTCATCTTGGGCTACTTACTAAGGTATTCTTCAGTCTCTCTCTGCCCTCCTGCTGCTGGGTGTTCATAGACCATCGTCTATGTCTGGAAGGAAGGAAGATAAAAATACACTTATTAAGGGCCTAAGTGCTAAGCACTTTGAGTCCCACAACAACTCTGGGAGGTAGGTACAATTATTATCTCCATTTTATAGATGAGGAAACTGAGGAAGACAGAGGTTTAATGACTTGCCCAGGGCCACACAGCTAATAATATCTGAGGCTGGAATTGAATTTGAGTCTTCCTGACTCCAGGTCCAGCTCTCTATCCATTGTTCCATCTTGTTGTCTGGTTCATACCACTCCCATATCTCTGCCTATCGCCAGAACCAATGGCCTTTTCTTGATCCTTGCCCTCCTCAACCTCTCCACAGCCTTTGGCACTGTTTTTCATTTTCTCCTCCTTGATACTTTTCTAAGCTGCCAGGGCACCACTCTCTCCTGGTTCTCCTCCTACCTCTCTGACTGCTCCTTCTCTGCCTCCTTTGCTGGATCCTCCTCCAGGTCATGCCCTCTGACCATAGGTGTCCCTCAGGGTTCTGTCCTGGGCCCTCTTCTCTTATGGCAATGCCACCCTCCTAGGCCCTCACGCTTTACATCCAGGAGTCATCCTTGACCGCTAGGCATTTCTCACTACCCCTACCCCGAATCCAATCTGTTGCCATAGCCTGTCACCTCTGCGACATCTCCCAAATATGCCCCCTTTTCTCCTAGTCTTTCCTCTGACAACTGTCACCACTCTAGTGCAAGCCCTTATCACCTTACACTTGGACTATTGCAATCGCCTGCTGGTGAGTCTAACTATCTCAAGACTCTTCCCATCCTAATCCATTCTCCATTCAGTCACTTAAATGATTTTCCTAAAGAGTTTGTCCAATTATGTCACACACACAGACACACTCACTCAACAGACTGCAGGGGCTCCCTATCACCTCCAGGATCAAATACAAAATACTCGATTTGCCATTCAAATCCCTTCATAACCTGTTGTTCAGTTGTTTCTGACTCTTTGTGAGAGTTTCTTGGCAAAGATACTGGAGTGGTTTGCCATTTCCTTCTCCAGTTCATTTTACAGATGAGGAAGCGGAGGCAAACAAGGTTAGTGACTTGCCCAGGGTCACACAGTTAGTGTCTGAGGTCATATTTGAACTCAGGTCCTCCTAATTCCAGGTCTTAGGCTCTATCCACTGTACTGCCTAGCTGCCCCTGCTTTTCTGTCTTCTTACGCCTTATTGCCCAACATGTGCCCTTTGACCTGGTGATGCTGGCCTCCTGGAGAGAGATGATATTTCATATTCTCTTTGGATAGAAAAAAGATGCTCTGCCAACTGGCTTCCCTCTCCTCCTTTAAATCCTAATGCAAGTCTCACCTTTTATAGGAAGCTTCCCCAACCCTGCTTAATTCCAGTGCCTTCCCTCTGCTAATGATTTCCTACTTATTCTCTGCATAGCTTGTTTCGTTGTGTTATTTGAATGTTGTGTCCTCCAGTAGATCATAGGCTCCTTGAGGATAGGGACTGTTTTTTGCCTCTTTTTGTATCTGCAGCACTAAGAACAATGCCTGTCACAGAGTAGGCATTTAATAAATGTTTATTGATTGGCTGGTCTTTATACTTTCGGTGTCTGCGGTAGCGTGGTTCCTTGCACTTGTATGAAATAGGCACCTTTGTACATGGCAGACATTTAGTAATTACTTATCAAATAAAATGGGGGAAAAAAGTCAGTTCTCTACATCAGCAAGAAATAGGCCACTTACTCCTATATCACTAGGAGTCATTAAGCAGAGACTAGACTGTCACTTATGAGGAATATGGTAAATGGCATTCCTGTTCACATACAAGATGGATCAAAGGATCCCTGACATTCCTTGTATTTCTGAGGTTATATAATCTTAAACTTAGACATCTAGCTTTTGATTCTTTTATTATTATAATAATTATTTTTTTTTGCTTTTTTGGAGGGGGGAAGTAGGGCAGTTGGGGTTAAGTGAATTGCCCAAGGTCATATGGCTAGTTATGTGTTAAGTGTCTGAGACCAGATTTGAGCTCAGGTCCTCTTGACTCCAGGGCTGGTGCTCTATTCACTGAGCCACCTAGCCACCCCACTAGCTTTTGATTCTTAACCATGGCCATTTCCTGATTCCTGCCTAGAAATGTCCATCCAAAATTCCAATACCTGATGCTTATGTTGAAATTGGCTCTTTGATAGCAACTCAAGTATAAATTCTTAAAATAAAGATATCTATGTCTATCCATATCTATCTATCTATCTATCTATCTATCTATCTATCTATCTATCTATCTATCTATCTATCTATCTATCTATCTATCTATCTATCTATCTATCTATCTATCTATCTATCTATCCCTCCAGTGGCAGAACCAATGTTACGCAAATTATAGGGAGAGGGCCTGAACCTTTGATTTCACTGGAAGAGGGAACTCTCTGGTTAGGAAACTCCTTTTGTTATTTTAGGTTAGTATCTCCTTTGCAAATTATAGTTTTAGAGAGAGTTACCTCTCTAAATATTTTCTTCATAGGGAAGAATTATATTCCCTCTCACCAAACTTGCCCTCCAGGCTAAACACTGTAACAGAACTCTCAAGTGTTCCTCATAGAACACAATTCCCAGATCCCTTTCACCCTGGGCATTCTCTGGTTCATTTACTGTTTGAGAGATAAGATCTCTTTTTCTTTCCCACTAAACTCTGAGGGGATGCAAAGTTCCCTTGAAATTCAATAAATAATAACAAAGGCAACCAGCAGTGAGAAAAATAGTGACTGGTTTCTAGTCAGATTATCTTTTTAAAAAAATCTATAAGCATCCATATGATATTGATATGATATCCATATCAACACAAGATCCTGAAATTTGCTGCAACAAAGTTGAAATTCACATTAAGTGAAATGCTAATCACAAAATGGAAAAGCACAATTTCAAACAGGTAGCATTTGGATTTTATTCTTTAGTATGGCCTTGTACTCCTATTTTGTCAGTCAGGCTATCTCAAAATATTTTTTATTAGTTTATAAAAAAATTAACTTTACTAAACTATTCTCCAGTTTAGGTTTTATGCTATTTTACTATAAAATAAAAGCAAAATGATATATATTATCATAAGAGATATAGCAAATGCATATATAATGATGAAAGTATAAAAGTTATTATACCAGGAAAAAAAAGCAAAGTATAATAACAGTAATACTCTGCATTTATTTAGTGTCTTTCCCTCAAAGTGAATTATAGCTGATGTGCTATGTGCCTTTTCTTTTTAGAAACATCTCTGTGAAGTAGGAAGAGTCTAAGCAGAAGAAAGAAAACAACAAGATTGCAGCCTCTAAATTTCCCTTGAAAGTTTGCTTAGATGCTTTCTAGCAAGGAGTTTGCTTGATTTCTGAGAGAGTTGTATTCAAAACTTCATGTTTCTTGGGGATTTGCTAAAGGCTGAGCCCCCAGATAGTTCTGAGGCTATTCTAGGAGGATGTGGTTGACCATTTTATGTCCTCAGTTCAGTGGGTTTTTAGTCACATCTGATTCTTTGTGACCCCATATTCAAAGACACTGGAGTGGTTTACTGTTTCTTTCTCCAACTCATTTTGCAGATGAGAAAATGAGGCAAACAGGGTTAAGTGACTTGTCCAGCATCCCATAACTAGTTAGTGTTTGAGTTCAGATTTGAACAATGGAACATGAGTCTTCTTGACCTTCAGCCTGGTACTGTACCACCTAGATGCCCTATTTTATAGCCTAGTCAAGGTTTAATTCCACTTTCTATTTTGAGGGATGACATTCAGGAGCCACAGTAATCTCAAAGGACCTACAAAGCAGAAAAGTGTCATTTGATAATCCAATAAAATATCAAATCACATTGCTCACCAAAAAGTCTTTACAGAGACACAGTCATTCTGCTACAGGAGATGAAAGGTTCACAGAAAAAGTCATGAGATTATAAGCAGATGGTAGGTAACTAGGTGGTGAGGTGGGTAAGAGCGCTGGCCCTGGAGTCAAGAAGACCAGAGTTCAGGGGAGGCCAGGTGGCACAGTGAGTAAGAGCACCGGCCCCAGTGTTGGGATGACCTGGGATCGAATCCGGGCTCAGATACTTAGCACCAAACCCAGAAATAACTGGCCGTGTAACCTTGAGCAAGTTACTTAACCCCAATTGCTTAGGGGCGGCCAGGTGGCTCAGTGAGTAAGAGCACTGGCCCCAGTGTCAGGATGACCTGGGGATCGAATCTGGGCTCAGACACTTAGCATCCACCCAGAAATAACTGGCCGTGTAACCTTGAGTAAGTTACTTAACCCTAATTGCTTAAAAAAAAAAAAGACCAGAGTTCAAGTATAGCTTCAGCTACTTACTAGTCGTGTGACCCTGGGCAAGTCACTTAACCCTTTTTGTCCCAGTTTCCTCATTTGTAAAATGAGTTGGAGAAGGAAATGGCAAACCACTCCAGTATTTTTGCCAAGAAATGTAACTACACATATAAACATATATACAGTGTAAATGGAGGGTAATCTCAGAGGGAAGGCCCTAGAAGTGGAGCATAGGAAGGGGGGAGGTCTGGGAAAGTCCTCTAGAGGAAGGTGGGAGTTGAGTTAAAATTAGAGATGCCAGCAGAGAAGGAAGAGCGTTCCAGGCATGGGCAACAACAGCCAGTGAAAACCCATTGAGTCAGGAGATAGGATGTGCTGGGAACAACCAGAAGGTCTATTGGGAATTGAATGTAGAGAATACCTTCTTTAAACTATGAGTTGAGGGGTGGCTAGGTGGCTCAGTGAATAGAGCACAGGCCTTGGAGTCAGGAGGACTGAGTTCAAATCTGGCCTCAGACATTAACAATTCCCCCAAAAAAGGAAAAAAAAAGTAAACTATGGGTTGAACTTGAGGGTCTCATGCATTTTCCAATTCTAAGATTCAACGAATCCATGAGTAATTCCTGTCTGAAGGAATACCCTTACCACACGTTGTTAAGATGAAACAATGCTGGGCGGATCCAAGATGACAGCATAGAAGCAGGAAAACTCTGTGTGCTCCCCCCATAACCACTTCAAATACCTATAAAATATGACTCTAAATAAATTTTAGAGCTACAGAACCACAAAGTGACAGAGAGAAACAAAGTTCCCCCTGAAGGCAGCCCAGCAGGTAGACAGGAAGGGTTCATAGCAGCAGGCTGGGAGCAGAGCCCAGCTTGGAGTAAGCCATGGTTTTAGCCTGAGGGTGGCCCAACCAGCTGTAGGTGGAGAGACTTCAGGAGAGTGGATCACCAGCAGCCATGGAAGTTTCCAGAAGTATCAAACCATAAATGCCAAAGGCAAAGTAAAAAGTCAGTGTGGACTTTGGGAACAGGGGGTCCAGGAGTGCAGTTTGGCCTCTGCCCCCTGAAGGGAGAAGCGGTTGAGGCCCGGTGATCTGTGCAGCTGCTGCTGAGTGGCTGCTTCAGAGCTCCTGGACTATAGAGTGTAGGGGGACCAAGTGACCAGTCTGAAGAGTAATCACTCTTTCTTTAACCTACTTGGATCTGGATCACAGTCTTGGGTGGAGGTACTGGGCTGTGTGACCAAGTGCTAGAACCTGTGGAGGCTTCAGAGAGGGAACCCAACTAACAGCTCTAGCAGCTGCAAAACCCCCAGCAATTTGGGACAAAGCTCTCCTCTCTGGAAGCAGAGTTCTACTGTGGCAAAAGGCTCAAAAATCAAGTAATTGAGTGGCAACATGAGTAAGCAAAGGAAGTAAAGCAAGCACAGCAGTCAGACCTTAGATTCCTATTTTAGGGACAAAAAGGATCAAAGCATGGATGTTGCAGCAAGCACCCCAAGCGCGTCCTCAGGGTTTGCAGCTACCACAGGTTCTTGGATCTGCTTTGTTAAAGGAAAGCAACTCAAAATGGGTTAACAAGCTTACTTTAATCAGTCAGACATATATCGTTTACCTCGTTCAGGGGAAAAAGGTCAGCACCCCAAACTTCAGAATATACAGACAGTATTATCAAGACAGAAACAGATCAAGTACACAGCTTTCCAAACTGTGCAACCATTACATCCATACCAAACAACATCTGGGTTTCAAAGCCGGGGGACTCTCAACAACGGCTTCCCAGAATTCAGATCAAATCACAGAACACTTCTCAAAGTGAGTCCCAAAACAAAGCTACACATCAGGGCTTATATAGCCTTCTCCTGGCTCAGAGAATGTAACAACCTTATTGACTCACTGGCCAATCAAGAAGTATCTACTGAAAAACAAGCCTCCCACCCCAGGCTTCAGGTGCACATTAGCCTAGGGGCAGGGAAGATCTTTAAAATTTACATTCTTATTACAATGGAACAGGATGAAGACAACAAAGTCAGAACTCCTGCACCAAAAGCTTCCAAGAAAAATATTAATTGGTTACAGGCCATAGAGGAGGTTAAGAAGGATTTTGAAAACCAAATAAGAAAAGTGGAGGAAAAATTGGGAAAAGAAATGAGAATGATGCAAGAAAATCATGAAAAGCCAGTCAACAACCAGACTGAAGAAAATAACACCTTAAAAAAAAGACTAACTCAAATTGCAAAAGAGGCTCAAAAAGCCTCTTTTTGAGAAGAATGCCTTAAAAAGCCAAATTTGCCAGATGAAAAAAGAATCTCAAAAGCTCACTGAAGAGAATCATTCCTTCAGAATTAGATTGGAGAAAATGGAAGCCACTGACTTTATGAGAAATCAAGATACTATTAAACAGAACCAAAGAAATGAAAAAATAGAAGGCAATGTGAAATAGCTCATTGGAAAAACCACTGACCTGGAGAATAGATCCAGGAAAGATAATTTAAAAATTATTGGACTACCTGAAAGCCATGATCAAAAAAAGAACCTAGAAATCATCCTTCAAGGAATTCTCAAGGAAAGCTGCCCTGATGTTTTAGAACCAGAAGGCAAAATAGAGGTTTAAAGAAGCCACCAATCACCTCTTGAAAAAGATCCCCAGAAGAAAACTCCTAGGAATATTGTACCCAGGTTCTGGAGTTCCAAGATCAAGGAGAAAATATTACAAGCAGCCAAGAAGAAACAATTTGAATATTGTGGAAACACGATCAGGAGAACACAGGATCTGGCAGCTTCTACATTGAGGGATTGAAGGGCTTGGAATATGATATTCTGGAGTCCAAAGGAGCTGGGATTAATACCGAGAATCACCTACCCAGCAAAACTGAGTATGATGTTTTAGGGGAAAATATTGCCATTCAATGAAATAGAGGACTTTGAAGCATTCTTGATGAAAAACCAGAGTTGAATAGAAAATTTAACATTCATATACAAGAAGCAAGAGAAGTATGAGAAGGTAAACAGGGAAAAGAACTCATAAGGAACTTATCACAGTTGAACTATTAACATTCCTACATGGAAAAATGATAATTGTAACTGATGAAACTTTTCTCAGTATGAGAATAGTTGAAGGGAATATAAATGTATTTTATATATATATATATATGTGTGTGTGTATACATACATATTTATGTGTATATAGGAGGGTATATGGATGTATGAATACATATGTGAGTGTGTGTATATACATGTACAGGTATACATAGACAGAGAGCACAGTATCAATTGAATAGGAAGGGATGATACTTAAAAGGTGAAATTGAGAGGTGAGAGAGGAATTTAATGAGAGGAGATGGGAAGAGACAGAATAGGGTAAATTATCTCATATAGAAGAGGCAAGGGAAAACTGTTACAATGGAGGGGATGAACAGGAAGGCAAAAGGGAATGGGTCAACCTTACTCTCATTGAATCTGGCTTAGGGAGGGAATGACATACACACTAAATAGGGTATCTCACCCTACAGGAGAGTAGGGGGGAAGGGGGTGAGAAGGGGGATAATCGAGGGGAGGGCAATTTGGGGGGGAGGGAAGTTGGAAGCACCCACTTTTTAAAAAGGACAGGGCCAAAGTAGAGAATAGAAGAAGTAGGGGGCAGGATAGAATGGAGGGAAATACAGTCAATCTTTCACAATATATCCACTATGGAAATGTTTTGCATAGCTACACATGTACAACCTGTATTGAATTACTTATCTTCCCAGTAAGTGTGGGTGACGAGGGAGGAAGAGAAAGAATCTGGAATTCAAAGTTTTAAAATCAAATGTTTAAAAAAAAAAAAGATGAACCTTGATGCTAACCATAGTCTATTCCTGCCTTTTCAACCTCTGACTTGGGCCTCTGGGGAGGGAAACTGGCTTTTCTAGCTATCAAAACTGTAGAGTTCATCTGTAGAGTTCATCTGGGTAGTTTAGATCACCCACAAGAAAAAACACAACTGTTCAAGTCTGAGATTAGGATTATAAGGCTGACCCGCTCACCAATAGAATTTGTCCTTCTGTTCTTTTTCCTTTTGTGGTGAGGGCTTTCCCAGTAAGTGCTCCTCCTTAGAGACACATTGTCTAAGTATCTAATTTCATATTAAAAATCCCTTCCCATCAGGGAGGATGGGAGTAGTATGGCATGGTGGAATAGAGTCCTGGGCTTGGTATCAGAGGGCCTCAGTGTGAATCCAAGCTCTAGACCTTGATACCTCTGTATGCAGGGGAGTGTGTGTCTCTGGGCTTTGATTTTCTCATGGAGCAAGTGATGAAGTTGGATAAAAGGACCTCTGGGGACCCTTCCAGTTCTAAACCTATGATCCCCTAATCCTGAAACGTGCTTCCTCCACCTCATCCCCCAAACTTCTGAGACTAGAGGGCAAGATTCTAGTATAATAATATATAGTTGTGCAGCTCTTTAAGGCTTACAAAGCATTTTCCTCATAACAACTCTGTGAGGAAGGTGAGAGGTATTAATGAAAATTGGCAGATGAAATACAAAAAGAAGGTATTGTGGCAATATGGTCTATGAGAGTAAAGGTAGGACTTGTGCTAGTGAGAGAACTTGACCACATGTATGCAGGGAAAAACAGCCTTTTTTTTTAAATAAGTTAATTATAAGCAGGTAAATTTACTGGGAACAAATGAGAATCCCTTTTGATTAATGATAAAATTCAATACAGTGAACATTTATTAAATGCTGCTATGTGTCAGGCATTGTGCTAAGCTCTGGGGATACAAATGGAAGAAGTCATTGTCCGCCCTCAAGGAGCTTACAATCTAATGGGGGAGGACAACACACAAAAGGAAGCAGGAAGGTAGGGGACCCTAGGGAGTGCCCAGTGCTGGGGTATGATGTTTGGTGGTGTCAAAATTAAGCAGAGCTGCTGATGGAAAATGTAAAGTGACTGGGAAAATTCTGATGTCAGCCCTCTGTAAAAGAAAGCTTTGGGAAGAGTTTCTTACTCTACCCTCGAGCCCTCCAATCAAAAAGGAGAGGCCACAAGCTAATGACATAAAAAATTGAAATGCAACAATATTCAGAAACCTGACTCAAATTTCTTTTCTTGGTTTGGGGTTTTCTCAGTGGTATTGTTTAAAAGGGATGTCTAAAAATACAAAACTAAGGTAGCAAAGTGAGTAGAGTATTGGACTTGGAGCCAGGAAGACCTGAGTTCAAATCCTGCCTCACACATTTGCATATGAGGTGACCCTGGCAACTCACTTAACCTCTCTCAGCTTCAGTTTCCTCATCTGCAAATGGAGATACTTCCAGCATCTACCTCACAAATTCATTGTGAGGATCAAATGAGGTAACATATTTAAAGCCCTTTGAAAACCTTAAGGTGTCAAATGACATTAGTATTAACAACCTATTTTTGGGGGGGGAGGGCAATTGGGGTTAAGTGACTTGCCCAAGGTCACACCTAGTCACATGGCTAATTTTTGTATTAAGTGTCTGAGTCCAGATTTGAACTCAGGTCCTCCTGACTCCAGGGCCAGTGCTCTATTCATTGCGCCACCTAGCTGCCCTTTAACAATCCATTTTCAGCTCCCTTCTTTTCCCTTTTTCCCCTTTTTCTCCTCTCCTCCTCTCCTTTTTTTTTGATAATTCTGTAGCTATGCCCATATATGTTTTCTGCAGAAAGCTTTCCCCACACCTCTCTTATTCTAATGCTTTTCCTCTGTTAATCATTTCCTATTTGTCCTAGAGAAATTAATTCAGACTGTTTAATGGAAGGACAAATACTGAAACTGAAGCTTAAATACTTTGGTTGCATAATGAGAAGACAGGACTCACTGGAAAAGACCCAGATGTTGGGAAAGATTGAAGGCAAAAAAAAGGCGGGAACAGCAGTGGATGAGATGGATAGTTAGTGTCATGGAAGCAAAGATTACCACATAAACATCCACTTTTTTCCTCAGTGGAAACCAAAGTCAAATTAAAGTCAACAAGAAGAAGAATATGGATAATTCACTCCAACTAAGAATTAGTGCTGGCATTGATTAGGATGGCCTTATCCCATATACCAAATCCATTAGTAAGGGCATCCCTTTGATTTCCAATTCTTTGCCACCACAAAAAGAGCTGCTATAAATATTTTTGTGCAAACGGGTCTTCCTCCTACTTCTATGATCTCTTTCGGATACAGCCTTAGAAGTGGTATTGTCGGGTCAAAGGGTATGTGTAATAAGTCAGATATGAGTAAGCAGATAATAGAGATAAACTTAAGGCAGAATGTGGTAGGCAGTAGTAGCTTTAATGTCTGCAAAGTACTTTACAAGCATTATGTCATTTTTACCCTCCTGACAACCCTAGGAAGCAAGTGCTAGAAATATTCCCATTTTATAGATGAGGAAAGTGAGGCAGATAAAAGTTAAGTGATTGGGTCACATAGCTAATAAATGGCAGAAGCCAGATTTCTT
Source organism: Petaurus breviceps papuanus (assembly GCF_028583685.1). Taxonomy (NCBI): domain Eukaryota; kingdom Metazoa; phylum Chordata; class Mammalia; order Diprotodontia; family Petauridae; genus Petaurus; species Petaurus breviceps. Next base: position 10,363,090 of record NW_027187325.1, read on the forward strand.
TTTTTTTTAAATTTTTTTTTTGCTTTTTGGCGAGCAATTTTGGGGTTAAGTGACTTGTCTAAGGTCACACAGCTAAGTTTTTGTGTTAAGTGTCTGAGGCCAGATTTGAACTCAGGTCCTCCTGACTCCAGGGCCAGTGCTCTATTTACTGCACTGCCTAGCTGCCTCGAGAAGCCAGATTTCAATTAAGTTTTCTTGACTCCAGAAATAGTGCTTGATTTACTGTGCCACCAAACTGCACAAACTAAAGAACTTTAGGAAAATTTGGAGAAGGAAGGATTTAGGCAAAGTGTCAAAAAGGAGGTGGTACCTGAGCTGGGGTTCAAAGGAAAAGGATTTCAATAGGTGGAGATAAGGGGGAAGGGGTTTCAGGTATCAGGGGAGAGCCCGTGGAAATGCAGGAGGATGAAATGAAGGAACAAAGGAGAGGGAGGAACAGTTTAGTAATTCAGTTTATTTATTTTATTTTATTTTATTAAATTTGTTTATCTACTTTTAGTTTACAACATTCAGCTCCACAATTCCTTGAGTTCCAAATTTTCTCCCCCTTCCTGTTCTCCTCCCTTCCCGCCCCCCCCCTCCCCCCCGTGGCAACATGCAATCCAATATAGGCTTTACAAATATCTTTCCATTAAGCATTAGTCAGGTTGTAAAGAAGAATTATACCCAATGAAGTGAACAACAAGAAAGAAGGAACGAAACAAAACTAAACACAGAAGAAAGAGCAAGTCGTTTCCTTCAGTCTGCATTCAAACTCTGTAGTTCTTTTCTCTGGATATGGATATCTACCGAGTCACTTAATGTCCAGCATCAAGCGGGGTAGGAGATGTGAGAGAGAATGAAAAAGGCCTTGTGGGTAGTTTGAGGAAGAACTCTGTTTATTGATTCTTTGGACAAGGTTTTTATAAAGCAAAGAGACAAAAGAAAATGTAACTCCAGTTTTCTTATTACTATTAGAACAGGAGGTTTAGGTAATGTATCAATATCCTGGATGTAAAAAAATGTGTCTCATCTAATAAGGATTTAACACCTTTTTGGCTAGAATCTTAGTGCAGGGCAGAGCCTTTCATCTCAAAACTCACGTAACATCTTTTCAAATACAGCACATCATAAAAGGAAATTCCAGGAGTTAGCTTTTCAAAAGCCACATCTCAAAGGACTCCCTTTGTGGCCAGCTGTCGAGATTTATCTGAGTCCTGGATCAGGCTCCTTTCCATCATGAGTCTTTTGGAGTTGTCTTATAACCTTGCATTGCTGAGAGGAGCCTAGTCTATCAAAGTTAGTCATCACAGATATGATTGTGTACAATTTTCTATTGGTTCTTCTCCTCTCATTCAGCATCAGTTTATTTAAGTTTCTCCAGGTCATTATGAAGTCCGTCTGCTCCTCATTTCTTATAGCACAATAGTATTCCATTATATTCGTGTACCACAACTTGTTTAGCCATTTCCCAGTTGATGGGCATCTCCTTGATTTCAATTCTTTGTCACCACAAAAAGAACTGCTATAAATATTTTTGTGCGAATGGGTTTTCCTCCCACTTGTATGATCTCTTTAGGATACAGCCCTATAAGTGGTATTGCTGGGTCAAAGGATAGTTCCAAATTACTCTCCAGAATGGCTGGATCAGTTCACAATTCCACCAACAATCAATTAGTGTTCCAATTTTTCCACATCCTCTCCGACATTTATCATCTTCCTGTTTTGTCATTTTAGCCAATCTGGCTGGAAGGTGAGGTGTCGTGCGGCAGAGTTGTTTTGATTTGCATCTCTCTAATCAATAGAGATTTAGAGCATTTTTTCAAATGTTTATGGATATCTTTAATTTCTTCCTCTGAAACTGCCTGTTCATATCCTTTGACCATTTATCAATTGGGGAATTTTTTTATAAATTAGACTCAATTCTCTGTATATTTTAAAAATGAGGCCTTTATCAGAGGCACTGGTTGTAAATGTTCTTTCCTGATTTTCTACTTTCCTTCTAATCTTGGTTACATTAACTTATTTCTTAAAAAACTTTTCAATTTAATGTAATCAAAATTATCCATTTTGCATTTTGTAATGCTCTCTATCTCTTGTTTGGTCATAAATTCCTCCCTTCTCCATAAATCTGACTCCATAAAACTATTCCTTGTTCTCCCAAATTGCTTACAGTCTCGGCCTTTATATCTAGATCATGCACCCATTTAGATTTTATGCTGGTATATGGTGTAAGATATTGGTCTATGCCCTGTTTCTACCATACTATTTTCCAGTTTTCTCAGAAGTTTTTTTCAAATAGTGAATTCTTATCCCAGAAGCTAGGAATTTGGGTTTGTCAAACAGTAGATTACTATAGTCATTGACTGCTATGTCTCATGTACCTAATCTATTCCACTGATCCATCACTCTATTCCTCAACCAGTACCAAGAGTTTTGATGACTGTTGCTTTATAGTACAGTTTAAAACCTGGTATGGCTAAGCCACCTTCCCTAGCATTTCTTTTCATTAATTCCCTTGGTATTCTGGACCTTTTGTTCTTCCAAATGAATTTTGTTACTATTTTTTTCTAGCTCTGTAAAGTAGTTTTTTGGTAAATTGATTGGTATGACACTAAATATATAATTTAATTTAGGTAAAATTGTCATTTTTATTATATTAGCTCGACCCAGCCACGAGCAATTGATATTTTTCCAATTAGTTAGATCTGACTTTATTTGTGTGAAAAGTGTTCCATAATTGTGTTCATATAGTTCCTGAGTTTGTTTTGGCAGGTAGATTCCCAAATATATTATAGTGTCTACAGTAACTTTAAATGGAATTTCTCTTTCTATTTTTTGCTGCTGGACTTCATTAGAAATGTATAGGAATGCTGAGGATTTATGTGGGTTTATTTTATATCCTGCAACTATACTAAATTTATTTATTATCTCAAGTAGTTTTTTCTGTGATTCACTAAGTATATCATCATATCATCTGCAAAGAGTGATAGTTTAGTCTCTTCTTTGCCTAACCTAATTTCTTCAATTTCTTTTTCTTCTTTTATTGCTACTGCTAACATTTCTAGTGCCAAATTGAATAAGAGGGGTGATAGTGGACATCTTTGTTTCACCCCCAATCTTATTGGAAATGCTTCTAGCTTATTTCCACTACATATAATACTTGCTGATGGTTTTAGATAGATTCTAGTTATTATTTTAAGAAAGATTCCATTTATTCCTATACTTTCTAGTGTTTTTAATTGGAATGGGTGTTGTATTTTTGTCAAAGGTTTTCATCTATTGAAATCATCATATGGTTTCTACTAGTTTTGTTGTTGATATGATAGATTATACTAATAGTTTTCCTAATATTGAACCATCCTTTGCTAATATTTTATTTAAAATTTGTGCATCTATATTCATAAGGGAAATTGGTTTATAATTTTCTTTCTCTGTTTTGTCTCTTCCCAATTTAAGTTATCAGTACCATATTTGTGTCATAAAAAGAATTTGGTAGGACTCCTTCTCCAGTTTTCCCAAATAGTTTGTAAAGTATTGGAATCAATTGTTCTTTAAATGTTTGATAAAATTCACTAGTAAATCCATCTGGCCCTGGAGATTTTTTCTTAGGGAGTTCATTGATGGCTTGTTAAATAGTAATTCAGTTTAACTAAAATGAAAAATTTGCAAGAGGAAACAGATAAGGAAACTGAGGTATACAGAGGTGAAAAAATAAAGCTATTCTGGTGAATTGGAGCCATATTATAGAGTATATTTATGATTTTGGTGCTAGGATTTGATATTTTATTCTATGGGAAATAAGGAGCCAATAAAGTTTTTTTTTTATTAGGTGAGTAACATTCACTTATGTGCTAGAAAAATTATTTTGGTGTTTGTGCACAAGATGGATTTTTCAGTTGCCCTTTTTTTTAATCAAATGGGAATAGAGACTTTCTTTTTAATAATTCTCTTCCCTAACAAAATATTAAGCAGAATTCAATCTTATGAATACTAATAAAATTTAAATTCCCTAAGACCACACAAATGTAACCTGAATTTACCCTGTATCCCACCATTTTCTTTATTTCTTTTTTTTTTCTGGATCACCCTCTACATTCTGTGCTATTTGCCCCACACACTTCCCTTCTTTGTTCTTATTATTTCCTACTAGCCCCAGATTGTTTAATAATTAATGAAGGAATAATAACATATTTCTGCAACACTAAATGGTTATGTAAAGGCTTTGTTTTCAACATTGCTGGGAGGCCAAAAAATTGTTAAACATAAACAAATTGTGGACTTAGTGCTCTTAAGGAGGGAACAGTGGGGCCATAAGCAGTGGTCAAGTTAGAGTAGCTAAGTGGTTAAGTGACTTGCCCAAGGTCACATGATTAGTAAGTGTTAAGTATCTGAGGTTGGATTTAAACTCAGGTCCTCCAGACTGTAGGGCAGTGCTCTATTCACTGTACCACCTAGCATCTCCTGCTATCCCCACATTTTACTGATTAGAAGACTGTGGCTCAGTTAACTTTAGGGACTTATTCAAAGTTACTACTTCTTACAGTGGTAGAACCAGGATTTGAGCTCAGACCCTCAGATACCAGATCCAACTTCCCCTCTGAAGCTGGTTCCTTTTCCTTCTCAAAGTCTTTCCTACTTACATAACAGAATTTAAGAATATGACAAAGGACTGAGCTGCATCAGTTATAATCCTGTGCATTTTCTTTTTTAAATCCAAAGGGCAGGTGCGGCTAGGTGGCGTAGTGAATAGAATACCCACCCTGGAATCAGGAGGACCTGAGTTCAAATTTGACCTCACTTAATACAAAAACTAGCCCTGTGACCTTGGGCAAGTCACTTAACCCCAGTTGCCCTACCTTCTCCCCTCCAAAAAGAAAACAAAATCCAAAGGGCAAAGAAATTTAGGGATAGAATTAGTATTTTTGTTTCAAAGTAAAATTATAATATGTTTTTAAAAAATTTTAAATATTATTTCACTTTTCCTCCAACTATATGTTAAGACAGTTTTTAGCATTCATATTTTTTTTTTGCTGTTTGGAGGGCAATTGGGGTTAAGTAACTTGCCCAAGGTTACACAGCTAGTTTTTTTGTGTGGGTGTTAAGTGTCTGAGGCCGGAACCAAACTCAGGTCCTCCTGACTCCAGGGCCAGCGCTTTACTCACTGTGCCACCTAGCCGCCCCTTAGCATTCATTTTTACAAGATTTTGAGTTTCAGATTTTTCTCCCTCCTTCCCATTCCCTCCCCATTCCTAAAATGGTAGGCAATTTGATATAGGTTATATATGTGCAATTATGTAAAACATATTTTCATGTTAGTCACAGTTGTGAAAGAAGAAACAGATCAAAAGGGAAAACATCATGAAAAAATAAAGTGAAAAAATGATGCATTGATCTGCTTTCAGAGTCTATCAAATTCTTTATCTGGACATGGGTAGCATTTTCTTTTTTCTTTTTTTCTGAGTCAGCCTATTTTATTTTTATTTTCCCCCCTGAACTAAGTAGTATTATATTTTTCCAATTAAATATAAAGATAGTTTTCAACATTCACTTTAATAAGATTTTGAATTTCAATTTTTTTCTCCCTCCTTCCCTTCTCTCTCCCCTCCCCAAGATGGCAAGCAATCTGATATAGGTTATACATGCACAATCATATTAAACGTATTTCCACATTGGTCATGTTGTAAAAGAAGAATCAGAACAAGAGGGAAAAACCACGAGAAAGAAAAACAAACAAAAAAGTGAAAATAATATGCTTTGATCTGCTTTCAGACTCCATAGTTCTTTCTCTGGATATGGATAGCATTTTCCATCATCAGTCTTTTGGAATTATCTAATATCATTGTATTACTGAGAAGAGCTAAGTATATCAAAGCTGAATCATCACACAATAGTGCTGTTACAATGTATAACGTTTTCCTGGTCCTGCTCACTTCCCTCAGCATCAGTTCATATAAGTCTTTCCAGGTTTTTTTGAAATCCACCTGCTCCTCATTTCTTATAGCACAATAGTATTCCATTACATTCATATATCACAACTTGTTCAGCCATTCCCCAATTGATGGATGTCCTCTCAATTTCTAATTCTTTGCCACAAAAAAAGAGCTGCTATAAATATTTTTGTACGTGTGGGTCCTTTTTTTTATGATCTGGATACAGACTTGGTAATAATATTGCTTTATCAAAGAGTATGTACAGTTTTATAGCTCTTTGGGCATATTCTGGATAGCATTTTATCCTTTGTGCTTGTCTTGGATCATTGTGTTGCTGACAAGAGCTAAGTCATTCATATTTAATCATCACGCAATGTTGCTGATACTATATACAATGTTTTCTTGGTTCTGCTCATTTCACTTTGCATTAGTTTGTAGAAGTCTTTCCAGGTTTTTCTGAAATTTGCTTGCTTATTGTTTCTAAGTGTACAATAGCATTCCATTGCACGTAGGACTTTTTTTTTCTTTTTTATGATATTTTTGGGATGCAGGCCTAGAAGTGGTATTGCTACATGAAAGGGTATGCACAGTTTGGTTGCCCTTTGGGCATAGTTCCAAATTGTTCTCCTGAATGGTTGGATCATTTCCCAACTCCACCAATAGTGCATATAACACAATTTTTGCTGTTAGTTGATCAGCCTTCTTCTTCTAGTATTAATTACTTCCTACCCATGCACCTACTTCTACCACCACATACTAATTCCCACCTTGGCCAATACCCCAACAATAATTTTTTGAAATGTATTTTCTTTGGTTTTTTTTTTTTGCACCTTTTACACTTTTCTCCACATCTTTCTTAGACTTCATTTGCCAATAAAAGTCCTCCCTTATAAGTGTAGGGGAATTCTCTCCACTAAGAAGAGTGGGGCTGTTTGGGAGAGGTGTGCCCATCAGTATTCCACAGGAACTTACAGAACAATAGAGAATTCTGAAAATTCCAGTTAATCATCTTTTATGGAATGAACCAAACCAGCTCACTGTGTCCCAGTGGGATGTGGATGACCTTGACATCTTTGATCTCTAACCAAGCGACCCAGGTTCCATGTGAGCTGGGCTAGAGCTCAAAACAGGTCACATAGGTCTATTAATGGACAGGGAAGATCTTACTATTCCATTAAGATCACATTCCTATTACATGTTGTTCCTATGAAAGCTTTTAAATTTTATACTCATAAAATCGTAAATTTTATATTTTGTTATTGCCCCTATCACTTCTCTGATTATGAATTCTCCTCATCTACCAGGGAATGCCTTTCGTTCTCTAATTTTTAAAACAAAATATGATCTTTTATATTTAAATCACTTATCCAATTTGTACCTGTTTGACTTTAGGATAGTAACTTGGGCCTCTCTGAGCCTCAGTTTCCTCATCTGTAAAAAGAGGAAGTTGGATTAGAAGACCTTTGAGGTCCCTTTCACCTCTATACATATGAACCCATTAGCTTGTTGTAATAGAAAAGGGAACATCTTGGGACGGCTAGGTGGTGCAGGGAATAGAGCACTGGCCCTGGAATCAGGAGGACCTGAGTTCAAATCCCATCTCAGACACTTACGTACTAGCTGTGTGTGACCTTGGGCAAGTCACTTAACCCCAATTGCCCTGCCTTCCCCCCTCCAAAAAGAAAAAAAGGGAACTTCTTTAAAGACTTCTTATTGAGATATGTTTAGATTAAAGGGACTTCGGCTAAAGGTTCTCCCAGGGAAATTACTAGACCATGACTGGTGGGAAGGACAAAGTTGGGGGTAAGTGGATGAACAGAGATGGAGAAAATCCAAGGAGTATTAGAAGGCATCAAGGTGAAAGTCTGGTCCTAATTCTGATACTTAATGCTTCTCAATTCAATAATTTCTTTTTCTTTCTTTCCTTCTTCCTTTCTTCCTTTTTACTTCCTTTTCTCTCTCTCTTTTTATCTCTTTCATCCTTTCTTCTTTCTTTCCTTTTTTTTTTTACCCAGCATAAATCATTTTACTGCAATAATAAGCCATGAAACTCATGTGTGGTATTACCAAGAGGGCTTGCATGGGAACTGCCTTGAGTGGAGGTGGTATGTGAGTGGTCACTCAAAGCTGAGAGTCTCAACCAATAGCCTCAAACTCTTATTTCATACAGAGCCCTGTGATACAAAAGCTTTAGAACAGAAATTGATTCAACTAACATTCTTTTTTTGGGTCTTTATTAATTTTTTTACTTTTAGTTTACAAGATTCATTACTACAATTCCTTGAGTTTCAAATTTTCTCTCCCTCCCCCTTCCCTGTCCCCCCCCCCATGGTGGCATACAATCAAGTATAGTATCTGCAAATACTTTCACATTAGGCATTAGTCAGGTTATAAAGGATTGTAACAGATGGAATGAAGAATGGGAAAAAGGAAACAAAACCAAACAAGAAAATGAAAAAGGGCAGGTAGTTTGCTTCAATTTGGGTTCAATCTCAGTTCTTTCTCTGGATGTAAACATCTCTCTCCATCATGAGTCATTTGGGTTTGACTTATGTCTCTGGATTGCTGAGAAGAGTCCAATTTATCAAAGTTGTTCGTCACACATATGTTGTGTCTATAATTGTGTAAAAATTCCTCCTGGCTCTACTCTTCTCACTCAGCATCAGTTCGTATAAGCCTCTCTAGGTAAATATGAAGTTAATCTGCTCCTCGTTTCTTATTGCACAATAGTATTCCATAACATGCATATACCACAACTTGTTCAGCCATTCCCCAATTGATGGGCACCCCCTTAATTTCCAATTCTTTGCTACCACAAAAAGAGCTGCTATAAACATTTTTGTACATATGGGTCTTTTTCCCACTTCTATGATCTCTTTGGGATACAACCCTACAAGTGGTATTGCTGGGTCAAAGGGTATGAAATTATTTATAGCCCTTTGGGCATAATTCCAGATTGCTTTCCAGAATGTTTGGATCAGTTCACAACTCTACCAGCAAAGCATTAATGTTCCAATTTGTCTACATCCTCTCCAGCATTTGTCATTTTCCTGTTTTGTCATCTTAGCCAATCTGACTGGTGAGATGTGGTACCTCAGAGTTGTTTTGATTTGTATTTCTCTAATCAATAGTGATTTAGAGCATTTTTTCATACGCTTATAAATATCTTTAATTTCTTCCTCTGTAAACTGCTTGTTCATATCCTTTGACCATTTATCAATTGGGGAATGACTTGTATTTTTATAGATTTGACTCAATTCTCTGTATATTTTAGAAATGAGTCCTTTATCAGTGACATAGGTTGTAAAAATTCTTTCCCAATTTTCCACTTCCCTCTTAATCCTGGTTACATTGGCTATGTTTGTACAGAAGCTTTTCAATTTAATGTAATCAAAATTATCCATATTGCATTTTATAATGCACTCTAATTCTTGTTTGGTCATAAAGTCTTCTCTTCTCCACAAATCTGACAGGTAAACTATTCCTTGCTTTCCCAGATTGCTTACAGTATCAGCCTTTTTACCTAGATCATGCACCCATTTAGACTTGATCTTTGATCTTATCGGAAATGCTTCTGGCTTCTCCCCATTACATATAATACTTACTATTGGCTTTAAATAGGTTCTACTTATTATTTTAAGGAATGCTTCATTTATTCCTATTCCTTCTAGTGTTTTTAATAGGAATGGATGTTGTATTTTGTCAAAAGCCTTTTCTGCATCTATTGAGATAATCATGTGGTTTTTGCTTGTTTTATTGTTGATATGATCAATTATACTGATGGTTTTCCTAATATTAAACCATCCTTGCATTCTTGGAATAAATCCTACATGATCAAAATGTATTATTCTTGTGATAAGTTGCTGTAGTCTTTTTGCTAACATTTTAATTAAAATTTTTGCATCTCTATTCATTAGGGAGATTGGTCTATAATTTTCTTTCTCTGTTTTATCTCTTCCTGGTTTAGGTATCAATACCATATTTGTGTCATAAAAAGAATTTGGTAGGACTCCTTCTTCACTAATTTTCCCGAATAGTTTGTAGAGTATTGGAATAAATTGTTCTTTAAATGTTTGATAGAATTCACTAGTAAATCCATCTGGCCCTGGAGATTTTTTCCTAGGGAGTTCACTGATGACTTGTTCGATTTCTTTTTCTGAGATGGGGTTATTTAAGTAATTTACTTCCTCTTCAGTTAATTTGGGCAACCTATATTTTTGTAAATATTCATCCATTTCACTAAGATTGTCAAATTTATGTGCATACAACTGGGCAAAATAATTCCTAATTATTGTTTTAATTTCCTCTTCATTGGTGGTAGGTTCACCCTTTTCATTTTTGATACTCATAATTTGGTTTTCTTCTTTCTTTTTTTTTTTTTAATCATATTGACCAAGGGCCTATCAATTTTTATTGTTTTTTTCCATAAAACCAGCTCTTAGTTTTATTTATTAATTCAATAGTTTTCTTAATTTCAATTTTATTAATCTCTCCTTTGGTTTTCAGTATTTCTAATTTAGTATTTAATTGGGGATTTTCAAAAGGGAGGGGGTCTGATAAGGGAATACTGAGGGAGGCAGTGGTCAAAAGGGAAACTATTAAGGAGGGGAATGGAGAAGGGGAGAAAAATATAAGCATTAACAGGGGAGGGAACAGGATAGAGGAAAAGAAACAGATAATAATCATAACTGTGAATGTGAATGGAATGAACTCTCCCATAAAATGGAGGTGGATAGCAGAATGGATTAAAAATCATAATCCTACAATATGCTATTTACAAGAAACACATCTGAAACAGAGAGATACACACAGGGTAAAGGTAAAAGGCTGGAGTAAAATATATCATGCCTCAGCTAAAGTAAAAAAAAAGCAGAGGTAGCTATCCTTATCTCAGATAAAGCAAAAGCAAAAATTGATCTAATTAAAAGAGATAAGGAAGGAAACTATATCCTGCTAAAAGGCACCATCAAGAATGAAGCAATATGATTTCTTAACATATATGCACCAAGTGGTATAGCACCAAATTCCTAGAGGAGAAGGTAAGGGAATTAGAGGAAGAAATAGATAGCAAAACCATATTAGTGGGAGACATTAATCTCCCCCTCTCTGAGCTTGATAAATACAACCTCAAAATAATCAAGAAAGAAGTTAAGGAGGTGAATAGAATTTTAGAGAGGGTAGGTATGATAGATCTCTGGAGAAAACTGAATGGGGATAAAAAGGAATATACCTTCTTCTTAGTGGTACATGGCACATACACAAAAATTAACCATATACTAGGACATAAAAACATCACAATTCAGTGCAGAAAGGCAGAAATAATAAATGCATCATTCTCAGATCATGATGCAATAAAAATCACATGCAATGAAGGGCCATGGAAAGACAGACTAAAAACTAATTGGAAGCTAAACAATTTAATCCTAAAGAATGAGTGGGTCAAACAAGAAATCACAGAAACAATCAGTAACTTCATTCAAGAGAATGACAATAATGAGACAACATACCAAAATTTGTGGGATGCAGCAAAGGCAGTTCTTAGGGGAAGTTTTATATCCTTGAGTGCATATATGAATAAATTAGAGAAAAGAGAGGTAAATGAATTGGGCATGCAACTGTATTGGAGGTGGAATTTTCCATTGAGCACTGGCTTTTTCATCAGAAAAGTCTGGAAATCTGTTATATTGTTGAATGACCATCTCTTTGCCTGGTAAAATATGCTCAGTTGGGGCGGCCAGGTAGCACAGCGAGTAAGAGCACCGGCTCCAGTGTTGAGAAGACCTGGAGATCGAATCCCGGGCTCAGACACTTAGCACCCATCCAGAAACACCTGGCTGTGTAACCTTGAGCAAGTTACTTAACCCCAATTGCTGAGGGGTGGCCAGGTGGCTCAGCTAGTAAGATCGCTGGCTCCAGTGTCGGGATGACCTGGATCAAATCCGGGCTTGGATACTCAGCACCACACCCAGAAATAATAACTGGTCGTGTAACCTTGAGCAAGTTACTTAACCCTGATTGCTTTAAAAAAAATAAATAAAATATGCTCAGTCTCACTGAGTAGGTCATCCTTGATTGTAACCTGAGCTCTTTAGCCTTGCGGAAAATTGAATTCCACTGCCTCCACTCTTTCAGTGTAGAGGCTGCCAAATCCTGTGTGATCCTCAGTGTGATTCCTTGATATTTGAATTGTTTCTTTCTGGCCACTTGAAGTACTTTCTCTTTTACCTGGTAGTTCTTGAGTTTTGCACAACATTTCAAGGACTTTTCAATTTGGGATCTCTTTCAGCAGGTGTCTGGTGTATTCTTTCGATTTCTATTTTACCCTCAGGTTCTAGTATCTCAGGGCAGTTTTCCTTAATGAGCTCTTGGAGAATGTTGTCCAGGGTCATTTTTCCATCATGATTTTCCAGTAGGCCTATGATTCTTAGATTATCTCTCCTGGATCTGTTTTCCAGGTCAGTTATTTTTCCATTGAGATGTTTTACCTCTTTTTCTAATTTTTCATTCTTGTTGTTTTGTTTGACTAATTCTTGGTTCCTCATAGAGTTGTTTCAATTTGGTTGATTCTGGTTTTTAGCAAATCATTTTCCTTGGTTAGTTTTTGGAGCTTCTTTTCCATATCATACACTTTTCTTTTTAGAGAGATGTTTTCTTCATTATAATGTTTTTCTAATTCTGCAATTTTGGTTTTGAGAGAATTATTCATTTTGTCTTCTATCTCTCTTATTTGGTTTTAAAAGTTCCTTTTGAGCTCATCTAGGAGAGCTTTCTGTGCTTGGGACCAGTTCCCCATTGATGTTTCATCTGTGAGTGTGGAGTCCTCATTGTCTGACTTTGAGTTTTGTTCCTCCCTCTGAGGATAGTAGGACTCCAGAGTCTTTCTACCCATTTTGAGGCAGGGCCCTAGCCACGCCCTTCCTCTAGGGATCCCAAGCCTTTAGTGTTGAGGGTTTTGCCCTGGGGCAATACTTACTATGTTTTTGGGAGGTGGGGGGAGTTGGAGCAGGCTGGGTTCACTCTGCCATCCTGGTCTTTGGAGGTCCTGATAGGGGCTTTTAAAAAAAATTTCTGGGCTATGGAGTGTTAGTCCCAGGAGTATTTATTTACTGTCTTAGATAGGGGCCCTGCATTTGGTTCTTACCTTGCTCTTTCCAGTCCCAGCCCTTTGGTGAAAGGCCTGGTAGTGGCCCTTGTGGTTGGTGGGATGACTTGCCCCCCTCATTGGTCAGGCCTCTTCCCGGCCTACCATTCGCCTTTGCTTCCCAGCCTGCCCCTGTGCGCTCAACTAACATTCTTTTGCACAGAACTCTGGAGTAAAAAGTAAAACTGAAACTGACCATAAATGTTTTCCTCCACAGAAATGTTGAACTCTTCTGTTAAAAGATGAATTTAAACTAAGTGCTTGTTAAGGTTCTGACAACTCTAAATTATCCTATGTTGTGACATCCCAGGAGGTTACAGGGAAGGAAAATGGGGAGGGATGAAAGGAGACTGGAGTGACCTTTGCTTCTTTCCTTGATTCAAATTCTATCAGAGTGAGAGAAGACTGGAAATCCCTGCATACTTTTGCTTCCTACAAAATGGAATTCAAGAGGATTTCTTCACGTTCAGAGACCATCCTGACCTAGGTGAGAGTTGGGGTTTAGAGGAAAAGGGTTTCAGTGGGTGGAGATAAGGGGTAGGGTGCTTCAGGTATCAGGGACAGCCTGTGGAAATGAAGTAGTAAAGTCATTTTGGTAGCTTTCTACAAGATGGGTTGTGTAGTTGCTGTTTGTTTTATCAGAAGGGAACAGTCTTTAAAAAAACATTCTCATCCTTAACTAAAAGCTAAATAGAATTTGGTCTATGTTACACATATTAATAAAATCCAATTCCCCACCTCAGCCCACACAAACTTCACTTCAGTTCACCCTATATCCCACCACTATCTAATCACCAGTCTTTTCTTCTTAAAATCCATATCACTTTAAATTCTATGATTTTTCCCCCCAGTTCTTCTTGCATTTTTTTCTATGTTCTTTTCTATCAAGTTTAACTTAATTGCTTACTGATTAACCTGGAAATGGTAATACATTTCTGCAACACTAAGAAGTTATTTGGTACATAGAGCACTGGACTGAGAATCAAGATGAATCATCTTCCTGAGTCCAAAGTCAGCCCCAGACACTCACTAGCCATGTGATCCTGGGCAACTCACTCATCCCTGTTTGCCTCAGTTTCCTCTTCTGTAAAATGAGCTGAAGAAGGAAACAACAAACCACTTCCATGTCTTTGCAAAGGAACCCCAAATGGGGCCAAGAAGAGTTAATAACAAGAGGCAATGCAAGGGTTTTGTTTTCAATATTCCTGGGAGGCCAAAAGATTACTTAAAGATAAACAAATTGGGGAGGAGACTATGGCTTAGGTTCAGTGACTTTTTCAATGTCACACTAGTACCTATATATATAGTGGTAGACTCAGGATTCAAACTCAAGTCTCTAATATCAGGTCTATCCTACCCTTTGAAGTTGGTTCCTCCTCTCTTCCAGGATCTTTCCTGCTCATATCACAGAATTTAAAAATATGTCAAAGGACTGAGCTGCAAGAAATATAACCCAGTGCATTATATTTTCATACGGGACAAAGAAAATAGAGAATGAACATTTCTATTTTAAAGTGAAGAAAATTAACTTTAATACTGTATCATTTTATTATTAATATTAATTTGTACTATTCCCTTCTCTGTCAAATGCCATCTCTTACATTAACTTATAGAGAAGGCCCTACCTGAGTGTAATGGGAATGGGAATTTGAAGATCTCCCCTGCCCCTTAATAGACCTAGGGGGGAGTTTAAAGACCTTCCCTGCTTTGAAAGTAAACTATTCCCCCTAATAGGCTGAATGTAATCACATGGAGCCTGTGATGGAGGGAATTTGCTGAAGAGTGCAGCAGAGCCCACAGGAAGCTTCCCTGCTGTGATGATAAACTCTGCCCCCTAAGAGGTTTAATATAGTCTGCTGAAGGCAAGTAGAGCCCATAGGAAGCTGGTAGTGAGAGCTAGTCAGACTCTGGGGGAAGAGGATGCTCACTAAGGAGATAGAGAGGTTTGTGCATAAATATTGATTTTGTATTGGTTGTGAGAAGGCTAAAGAATGGCATGGCTCTCAGTGTTATTATGGCTTCTGAATATCTTTGGTACTATGATGGAATTGGCTTACTGGTTTTGGGATTTGGTTTTCTGGTGTCTAAATAAATGTTTCAGTTCTGTTCTCTACCTGGGGAATCTAGTATATTTTGCGATCGAACACCATGTGATACTTATAGTCACTCTCTTTATCGTGATCATGGGTGCTGTAAATATTGCATTGGTGCTACACCGACCAATTCTAGATAAGGAAGATTTGAATTCAAATCTGTCCTGAGACATTTACTACCAGTGTGTTAAAACCTTAGTTTAACCTCACCTGTAAAATGAAGGTTAGATTAGCACCTCTTCCTAGAGTTTTTGTGAGGATTAAATAAGAAAATAACTGTAAAGCCCTAGCCCAGTGCCTGGCACCTACTGAGGGCTATATAACAGGTAGCTATAATTATAATTACTGTGCTTGGAACAAGTGCTGGGGTTTATACCAGCTTTGACCTGCAGGGGTTGGAGTGAGGAAGGCTTGAGTTCAAATGTGGCCTCCCACATTTCCTGTGTTACCCTGGACAAAGTCACTTGTCCTTAGTTTGTAGAGTGGAATAGAGCACTGGCCTGAAATCAGCAGTTCTAGCTCTGGTACTAACTAGCTGTAAGGGTTTGGACAAGTCCTTGACCCTCACTGGGGCTCACTCTCCTCCTCGGACTAAGGAACTCGCAAGGTCCTAAAAATTCCGAAGCTTTGGCCTTGTAAGAAGCCAGCAGTCCCTTGGTCATCAGAAACCAAAAGGCCGAAGGCACCATCTAGTGGTTGTATTCATCCACGAAAGTTGGCAAGTTTTGGACAGTTCCGCAGCTCAGTGGGAAGAGGGCCGCCCGGGTCGGGAGCTCAGTCCAGCCTCAGACACTTCGTACCTGTGTGACCCTGGGCAAGTCGCTTAACCCTGTTTGCCTCAGTTCCTCATCTGTAACAATGAGCTGGAGAAGAAAAGAGCAAAGCACTCCGGTGTCTTTGCCAAGAAAACCCCAAAAGGGGTCATGGAGAGTAGGAAAGACCCAACCACAACATGCCAGAGTTGGTTTCGCTTTCTTTTACTCTGTGGGAGTGAATATGAAAATTTTGGAGACCAAAAAGAAGCCTCTCGTGAATTTTAAATTCAGATAAAATACTATGATAATAATTAGGAGATTGGTGTTGGGTTTTCGCGTTTCGGACCGACGTGTTATAAACAAGTTGCGTGGGTTTGGGTAGTGCAGACGCGTGCATTGTATCTACTCTCCTCCGACCCCCCTTACCCCCGCCGTCAGCCCCGTGGGGTAGGGGGTCCTTAAGGGTGTGAGGCCAGTCGTCCTTGCGCCCCATCCCCGGCTCTGGAGCGAAGTGCAGTCACCAGTTCTGTCCCCCCCCCCCCCCCAGTGTCTCCCCGACCACGCGCTGCGTCCATCCCTCCTGCAGTTATCGGGGGTCCTTGTTCCTACCTCGCCCACCCGCTACCTTGATGGCTTGGAAACAAAAGGGGAGGGAGCAGTTTTGCGCGGTCCCCCTGTCCCTAACGCCAGATCTCCTCCAGCCCAGCTATATTCTATTTGTTCAGTTCCTTTCTGTTTTCTTTCCATAATCCCCCACTAAAATCCCGCCGCCCCCGCTAATTAAAAAAAAAAAAAAGCCACCTCTCCAGGGAAGTGTCCAGTGCCCTACAGAACAGAGCGACAGCTCCTCTAAGCTGGAGCGACACGCACCGGGAGGCGTCTTTCTTTGGGCTCGCAGCGACATCTAGCTAGCAACACCCCAAATTCAGTCATCCCACTAAGCTAATACGGAGAGTTGAGAATCGGAGCCCCGCTGGTTTGGGGCGCTAGCTTTTGGG
Source organism: Petaurus breviceps papuanus (assembly GCF_028583685.1). Taxonomy (NCBI): domain Eukaryota; kingdom Metazoa; phylum Chordata; class Mammalia; order Diprotodontia; family Petauridae; genus Petaurus; species Petaurus breviceps. Next base: position 10,379,989 of record NW_027187325.1, read on the forward strand.
GAGGAGAGCAGGTCCCTGCCCAGGCTGTACCTGAGTTGAGGCAATGCCCCAGGAAGGAAGAGATGGGGAGATCTGGGACTGGGAAGATGGGACAACACTGCTTTGTCCATGGTATGATGTGGTCAGCCAGGAGGTGCAATGGCTAGATCGAGGGTCCTGAAGTCAGAAGGACCTGATTTAAAAAACTTCCAGACATTTAGTGGCTGTATGACCATGGGCAAGTAATTTAATCTGCCTCAGTTTCCCCAGCTTTAAAATGGGGATAATAGTACCTGGTTCATATGACTTGTAAGGCTCAAATGAGATACTTGTAAATCACATAGCACAGTATTTGACATATAGTAAGTGTTGCTGTTTAAACCCAGGGACACCAAAAACTGTTGAGGTGGGGGCTTTGCCCACCCCATAACTGTTGTGGTTTCATGACGTGTTGTGGTGGAACCGATCAAAGAATTCGGAGTTAAACCACCTCTAATCCAAGTATAGGCATTTATTGAGATTGATGCCTCTCATGAAGCGGGTTTAAATTCCAAGAGAAGCCAGCAGCTTTAGAGAAAGCAAGATGGATTTTTATAGGGTAAAGATGCAATTACACACATAGAATAGAGTAATATCATTAATATTAAAAAGGCAGGAGGAGTTTGTTAAGGGATTAGGTAATGGAGGAGGGGTCCCATCTATGGTTTGCTGGTTAACCGTTCTGATCATTCTGCCCTCCAACTGGCTAGCTACTATGGTCCTGTCTTGGGCTAGATGGATGATGTGATTGTGATTGCACACCTGTTCTCGTGGGAAAGGGTCTGGGGGCAATGACCAGGTAGAGGCAGTAGCTACGTTCCCATCATATGGACACACCTGCTGTTTCTATAGGAACTAAGAATTCAGGGACACATCTGTTGTTCTAGTGAGCAGTGAGGCATAAATTAGGACATGGGTGGGGGGGGGGGAGGGCCTAGGTAGATGCAGTAAGCCTGTAGTGAAGTTTGGATATTGGGGCTGAGGGCAGTTCTGTTAGGACTCCATCAATAAGGACAATAGAAACGTTAACTATTATATATGTATGATATATATAATTTATGTATCTTTATATATCTCGTTGTATATATATTATGTTATTGTTCAATTGTTTTCAGTCATATCTGACCTTCATGTCCCCATTTGGGGATTTCTTGGCAAAGACACTGGAGTGGTTTGCCATTTCCTTCTCCAGTTCATTTTACAGATGAGGAAACTGAGGCAAACAGGGTTAAGTGATTTGCCCAGGGTCACACAACTACCAAGAATCTGAGACCAAATTTGAATTCAGGAAGAAGAGTCTTCCTGACTTTAGGTCCAGCACTCTATCCACTGTGCCACCTAGCTGCATATAGATAGATGATAGATAGATAGACAGACAGACACAGACAGACAGATAGATGATAGATAGATAGATAGATAGATATATAGATAGATAGACAGACACAGACAGACAGATAGATGATAGATAGATAGATAGATAGATAGATAGATAGA
>NW_027187325.1:10381510-10393271 GCF_028583685.1 Petaurus breviceps papuanus
ACAGATAGATGATAGATAGATAGATAGATAGATAGATAGATAGATAGGAGGATAGACAGACAGATAGATGATAGATAGATAGAAAGTATTATATTTTAAACACTGTTCTAAGTGCTGGGATTATCACACCTATGTGGTGCTGTAGATAGGTGGCAGGATGTGGAGTCAGGAAGACCTGGGATCACATCCTGGCTCAGACATTCCCTAGCTAATTGACCCTGAGCAAATCCCTTATCCTCTGATTAGCACAGTTTTCTCATCTTTCAAATGGGGATAATAATACCACCTACTTCCGAGGATTGTGGTGAGGGTCAAAAGCAGTATTTGGAAAGCACTTAGCACAGTACATGATTCATCTTCAGTACTACAGAAATGGGAGCCATTCTTCTTCTCAGGTTCCAACCACTATGATAAGTGAAGACTTGTGGTAATGTGGCTAAAGTGCAGGCCTTGGAGTCACCTACAGGAGGTTCAAAACCTTCCTTAGACTTTCTGTGGGTCGTGTGAAGCCAGGCAAGTTCTTTGATCTCTGTCTGCCTTGGTTTCCCCATGGGATAATAAACAGCACCCACTTCCCAGGGTTGTTGTGAAGACTAAACGGGACACACACAACATCCTCAGCACAGTGACTGGCACGTAGTAAGTTCTTATAAGTGTTAAATTATTTATTGTCACTATGCTCCAAGAATCATGCTAAGTGATGTGGTTTATAGAAGCTATGAGGGGCACAGGCTAGAGTGCAGGGAGTCAGGAAGACTCGTGTTCAAGACCAGGGCTATGAGGGTCAAATGACATATTTGTACAGTGCTGAGCAGAGTGCCTACCTATCTATGAATGTTAGATATCATTATTATTACCACGTTTTAAGCATTGTGTCTAAAATGATGTGACTTGTAGAAGCTATGTGGTTCAGTGGGAATAGTTTAGTACCTGGGGTCAGGAAAACTTGAGTTCAAATCTGGCCTCAGAGATTTCCTCACTGTGTGACCCTGGATGAGTCACTTACCTGGTTACCATGGTTACCCCACCTTTAAAAAGGAAAGAATAATAGCCCGTGTCCCAGGATTGTCCTGATGATCAAATGAGAAATTTGTAAATGACAACATGGGGCCTAACAAATAGTAATTGCTATATAAATGTTAATAATTATTATTATTACTGTGTTCTAAGCATTGAGCTAAGTGATGGGGTTTATCCACTTAGGGCAGTGCATAAAATTCAGGATGTGGAGTTAGTATGACTTGAGTTCAAATGTGTCCTCAGACATTTTCTAGCTGTGTGACCCTGGACAAGTCATTATCCTCTTTTTACCTCGTTTGCCTTCTCTCTTAAATTGCTGTTGTTATTCAGTTATTTCAGTCACGTCCAACTCTTCGTGACTCCACTTGGGGTTTTCTTGACAAAGATATTGTAGAAGTTAATCATTTTCTTCTCCAGCTCATTTCACAGATGAGGAACCTGAGGTAAACTGGGTTAAGGGTCTGGATTTGAACTCTGGCCTTCCTGACTCCAGGCCTGGCACATTCACAGCTCCTCCTAGCTGCCCTACTCTCTAAACAGGAATCATGATAATACCTGTCTTCCAGCATTGGTGTGAGGATCATCTTACATATTTGTAAAGCATATTTGCCTGGCAAATTACCTGGCAAGGAGTGACCATTTTATAATTAACTACTACTACTACTATTACCACCACCACCATCACCACTGCTACTATTTTCCAAGCATTGTGTTAAGAGATAGTGTTTATAGCAGCTATACAATCCCAAAGATAGAGTGCAGGAAGGTGAATCAGGTTGACTTTAATTCAGATGTGGCCTCAGAGATTAATAGCTGCGTCACCCTAGATAAGTCACTTACCCTCTATTTACCTTGGTTTTCTCATCTGTAAAATGGGGATCATAATAGTAGCACTTCCTACCAGGGTTTTTGTGAGGACTAAATGAGGAACTTGTAAAGCCCTTAGCACAATAACTAGCACATAGTAAACTCTAAAGAAGTGTTAATTTTTATTTATTTTCACTATGTTTGAAACTCTGCCACAGGTGAAGTAGTTTATAGCCAATGTGTGGTCAAGTGAGAATAGGGCAGGACCTGCAGTCAGGAAAACTTGAGTTCAAATATGGCCTCAGAGATTAAGAGCTGTGTTACCATCATATCATCTGCAGAGTGATCGTTTTCTTTCCTCGTTGTTCAGTCATGTTCAGTTCTTTGTGATCCCATTTAGGATTTTCTTGGCAAAGATACTGGAGTGGTTTGCCATTTCCTTCTCCAGCTCCTTTTATGGATGAGGAAACAGAGGAAATGAGGGGTGACTTGCCCAAGGTCTCATAGCTGTTAAGTGTCTGATGTCAAATTTGAACTGAGGTCTTCCTGACTTGAGGCCTGATGCTCTATCCAGTGCTTTTCTGCTGTACCCTGAGGGCCATGGGACCTTTCTATCTGATTTCCTGCTGAAAACTTCCACTATTGTTTCCTCCATTAGAAGGTGAACTCTTTGAGAGCAGGGATTAGCCTTTTCTATGTGTATCTTCTATGATTTGCACACAGTGTTATACCCCCCAAAAATGAGAAAAGAGACCCCCCCAAGGTAAATTGAAAGTGGTGAACTTTTAATAGTGTGGCAGGACTGCTCTGGGCCAGACCCAAATTGAATAGCAGCCCACAAGGGCAAAGCATCAGCATATAAAGGCTAGCCACATGCCTAACAGTCAGGGATTGTGTAAGCAGGGTCTTACAGAAGCCAAAATCAACAAATGGTCAGTACATATTTTGATTTTCCCGCCCCTGTAGGTTTTCCTAGGAGGAGTTAAACCTGGCAGTTTGCTTACTTCTATGAAGGAGAGAAAAGATGCCTGGTTAGGGGAGGTGGAAGGGATCAGGGGAGCGAGAATGGGACCATGTACAACATTCCCCAATTCTTATGTGGGTATGTCAAACCCTTGACACAGTTGGGGCCTCATCATACAGGTCAGCCAGTTCTGTTCCCAAGGGCTGTAGCAGGGATCCCTAACAACCAGCAATATAACAGAGTTAATACGGGACTTAAATTGTAGAAAACGATTAATGAGGCAGGGTCCTACAATCAGGGCTATAATCAGGAGGAGGAAGGGGCCAAAGAAGGCTGTCACGAGGGTAGTTAGCCAAGGGGACGTTCAGAACAGGGACTGGTACCAGTTCTCAGACTTTTCCCGCTCCCTCTGTCTGTTGGCGAAATTCTGGCATACCAACCTCAGACTCTCCTGCACCACTCCAGAGCTGTTGGCATACAAGTAACAGGTCTCACCAAGGGCTGCACACAGGCCACCTTGTTTAAGAAAAAGAAGGTCAAGGCCCCTGGGGTTCTAGAGAACCACCTCTGCCAGGAGTCCACTTGGTCTTCCAGGACTGAGATGGACTGCTCTATGTGGGAGAGGACGACATTTACCTGTGCACTCAAGGCCTGATAGTTGGCCTCCCCCTTAACCAAGGCTGCCACCCTGACTGTGGTGAAACCCACAAGCCCCAAGCCCATGGAGATGAGGATGAGGAGAGGAACTACTCGCCTTCGGCACTAGCTCAGTTGCCCTTTGGGGGAAAAGTAGCACCAACCTTGTTCACGGGGCAGGAGGGAGACCCGGGGAATTAATGCACAGGGGGACCTCAGGGTGTTGTTGCAGCAGAGACGCACTGGGTAAGGCTCCTGGAGGGGCAGGGAAGTAGTCTGAGCTGGAGGCCCGAATCTCCTGGGTTTGGCCACAAATTGAGCCATACTGAGAGCTGGATAAAGGGGTGCTGGATGATGTGAGGCAGAGGCCTGTTCCCTGTACATCCCCGAGGGTGAGCCTTGGGTGGTCCCACTCACAATTCTCTGTGTTGGAAGTAGGGGTGACGGAGGCATTTAGTGCCACCCCTACATAGTAAGGAGGCTGGGGTTCAACACTGATCCAGCAATTTTCGCCCAACATGTGGTTAGAGCTGTTAAGTGTTTTATGAACAGTTGACAGGAGGATAAGTAAGGGGACCTGATAAAAGCGGGATTCCTGAATCTTTGAAGATGACTGAGGCCCGTGTGGTGACAGTTTATATTGTGGTATGGACAGCTAGGTTCCCTATTGGGGCAGGGATGGCTAAGTTCCCTATGGGACCAATGGGGTGAGGATCTGGTAAGGGCACAGGAGGCTTCTTGGTTACAGTCAGGACCACCTTCTTTCCCACCTGCGCCTCATCCTCCTCCTCATCCAGAGTGACCAGGACCCCCCAGACAGGGTCTGAGGGCTTTTAGATGATGAGATCGAGCATGGGTTGCCAGGGGTCAGACCTGATTGTACAGATGCAGAATAATGGGCGTGTTACCCCAATACTGCTTTCCCTGCAGTACAGGGAGGCACTGGGGTTAGAAGAAGGGAGGTGGTAAGCTGTGACACAAGCATAGGCGCATAGGCATCCTGTATCTGAACAGAGCAGGTAACCTGCATCTGCTGGTGGCCTCCAAATAGGCCAGTTTGGGGAAAAGGGAGTTGAGGGGGAGATGTATGTATTTGGGATTCTGGAAAGTCCAGGATTGTCCATTTCCTGTGGTTACCACTCAGGTATAGCTTGGTCTGGGGGCATGGGGATTGTGGGGTACTGTGCAAGGAGGTAAAAAGAGAATCAGGAGGAGGATCGGATAAGTGTTAGCTACAGGGGGTCCTCGTGGACTTCCACTTTCCATGCTGAGGTGACAGCAGGCTTTACTCTGGTAGAATGGAGCCAGGTGGGGATGGAGTCCACTTTGACAGCAGTAGGTGTAGTGAGGATCACGACGTGTGGCCGCTTCCAGCTCGGCTCCAGACCCGTAGTGGTGAATTTCTTTACCAGCCCAGAATCTCCAGGTTGAAACAGGTGTGCTGAGGCTGAGCTCGGGACCAGGAGGGCAGCACAGATTGAGGGTAGGGGCCTTTTCTGGGTCACCTGTAGGCCCTGTAGGAACCTGATGAAGGAAGAGTTAGTGATTTCAGCGTTTAGGTCTTCCCGGATTAGAGGAAGAATGGGTGGTGGTCTTCCAAACATAATTTCAAATGAGGTCAGTCCTAATTTATTGGGAGTGTACCTGCTTCTGAGCAGGGCCAGTGGTAGAAGGTGACCCAGGATTCCTGGGTTTCCAGGACAAACTTGGTGAGAAACTCCTTCAGAGGCCTGTTTGTCCTCTCCACCTGCCTGGAGCTCTGAGGCCGATATGCACAGTGTAATGTCCAGTAATCCCTAAAGCTTTTGCTACTGCTTGCGATATTTTGGCTACAAATGCTGGTCCGTTGTCTGACCCAATTCTCATGGGGAGGCCAAACCAAAGGACAGTTTCATTAAGGAGCTTTTGCTGCTATTCGGGCTGTTTCATTTTTCACAGGGAATGCTTCTACCCACCCAGAGAATATATCCATCAGTACTAGGAGATACCTGTAACCCTGCACATATGGTTTTGTCTCAGTGAAATCGACCTCTCAGTGTTCCCCTGGCTGTAATCCTCTTACTCTGCCCCCCACTGGTCCTATTTTTCCGTTTCACATTCACCCGTGCACAAGTCTCACAGCAGCTACAAAGCTGGACAGGTGCTCATTTAGATGGGGAATATGGTGCCTCCCTCTCAGGAGGAGACAGAGTTTCTTTTCCCCCAGGTGAGTAGTCTGGTGGAGGAGCCATATCCATTCCCTCCCCAGGGATTCAGGGACTAGAAGGCATCCCCCGGAGGAGCCACCAACCTGACTCCTCCTTTTCCTCTTTTGATTTACCGGCAAAGGAATCCTCTGACTCAGAGTAGGAAGGGGAGAGAGGCAGGGTGGGTGTTTCCATGAAGGAATAGGCAGGTGGGGGAAGGGATGAGACAGTGGCCTGACAGACAGCAAGATCTGCCTCCTGGTTACTGACCGCTTCCAGGGTGCCACCCACTTGATGAGCCGGACAATGAATGATGGAGACGCGGGAGGGGAGCCAAACAGAGTCGAGAAGAGATAGGATTTCAGCCCGGTTCTTAATAGCCTTGCCAGCCGCAGTCAGGAGGCCATGTTCACGGTAGATAGCGGCATGGACGTGGGTGGTGGCAAAGTCATGTTGGCTATCAGTGTAAATGTTAGCTGACTTCCCCTCCACGAGGCGGAGGGCCTGGGCAAGGACAACAAGCTTCGTGTGTTGGGTGGAGGATCTGGGAGGGAGGAGGGAGGGCCACAGAACCGTCAGGGATGAGGACACTACTGCCGCACCAGCCCTGCGTATTCCTGTTTTCACAAAACTGATGCCATCAGTGAAGAGGTCAGGGTCCTGCAAGGGTGTATCAGTGAGATTGGGTCTCGAAGCCTGGACCTGATCAATAACCTGAAGGCAGTCGTGGACAGTGGGGGAGGACTGGCTAGGTGTGGGGTCGGGGAGCAGAGTGGCAGGGTTAACAGCAGAGGTTTTAGAAAAAGTCAGACAGGGCTGATCCAAGAGGAGAGCCTGGTATTGGGTTAGTCGGGAGTTAGAGAGCCATCAGGCAGGATCACTATGGAGGAAAGTCTCCACAGAATGGGGGGCAGAAATGGAAAGGGGCTGATGCAGAGAAAGCTTATCAGCTTCCTTAACAAGGAGGGCCATTGTAGTGAGAGCCCAGAGGCAAGGGAGCCCGCCAGCAGCAACCAAATCAAGACGTTTGGAGAGATAGGCAACAGGGCAGCACCAAGGGCCCAGGGTTTGGGTGAGGACTCCTTTAGCCACCCCATGAGATTCAGCAACAAAAAGATGGAAAGGCTTGGTGATATCAAGCAGGGCTAAGGTGGGCACCAAGGCCAAGGTGGCCTTAAGGGTATCAAAAGCCTTTTGTTCTGGGGAGGACCAAGAAAGGGGTCTGGTTCTGGCAGTAGCAGAATAAAGGAGTTTCACAATTTCAGCAAAATCCAAGATCCAGAGCCAGCAATAACCTACTGCACCCAAAAATTCCTGAACCTGTTTCTTAGTCTTTGGGATGGGTAAGTCTAGGATAGCTTGGATACAGGAAGGGGAAAGGGTCTGAGTGCCCCCTGAGAGAACGTAACCAAGATAGGTGACCTGAGATAAACAGTTTTGAGCTTTCTTAGAAGAAACTCGGTAACCCAAAGGCTGCAAGAGAGAAAGAAGGTCGGAGGTGGCAGACAAGCAAGCCCTTTCAGTAGGTGCTGCAAGGAGGTCATCAACATACTGAATTAGAGAGCAGGAGGGGTGGGACTTGCAAAAGGGGATAAGGTCCTTATGAAGGGCCTCATTGAAGAGAGTAGGGGAGTTCTTAAAGCCCTGGGGCAGACCTGTCCAGGTTAACTGTCCAGAGTATCCACCCTCAGGGTCTATCCAGGTGAAAGCAAAAAGGAAATGACTAGCGGATAGGGGAATAGTGAAGAAAGCATCTTTGAGATCCAAGACAGTGTAGACACAATGTGAAGGGGGAAGGAGGCTGAGGAGAGTATAGGGATTTGGAACAGTTGGTGAATGGTCTCCGCCCACTTGTTCACCTCCCGCAGATCCTGAACAGGCCTAAAGTCAGAGGTGCCAGGTTTTTGGACAGGGAGAAGGGGTGTTCTATGCGGTTTGGCAGGGTACTAGAATTCCTGCCTCCCGCAGCTGGGAAATGTGAACTGCAATGCCTCAGTGGGCCTCAGAGGACATGGGATATTGACGGACCGAGACAGGGGAGACAGTGGTGAGGGGCTGCATTACCACCGGAGGATGATGAGAGGACAGGCCAGGGGGGTTGGTCTTTGCCCACACCCCAGGGTGGGATTCAAGGAGGCTTGCTAACAAAGAGGAGCATTAGAGGGGGAGGCAGTTTCATGTAGTAGGAACTCAGAAGTTAGGGGCATGGTGACCAAGATAGAGGCTGGGGGCAGGGTGTGCAGAGTAGAAATTTCCAGGGAGGCAGCGGGGCTGTGACCCAAGGAAATAGTAGCTTGAAGCTTTTGTAACAGATCCTGGCCCAGGAGAGGGTAAGGGCAGTCAGGCATAACTAGGAAGGAGTGGGCAATGGTGCCTTTTCCCAAGTCCACTACCCTATCTGAGGTCCATGGGCAGGACAAGGCCTCCCCAGTGGCCCCTTGGACAGCAGAGGTCTTGGAAGAGAGGGAGCCAAGGGGTTGAGTTAGGACAGAATGTGCAGTGCCTGTGTTGACTAGGAAGTCGACAGTGCAACCCCCGATAATCAGACACAGGGCTCACGGGGGTCTAGGGAAAAAATTCCTGGGCCACGTCAATCACCTTGTGCTAGAGCCTCTGGAGTGGGGCAGGGTTGCTCCCGAGGCTTTTTGTGGGGGCATTCATTTTTCCAGTGGACTAATTCTTTACAGTAGGCACACTGGTCCTTCGCAAGAGGGGGGCAGGTGCTGCGTAGTGCGGCACCTGCTTGGGTGCCCTGTTTGGGAGTCTGAAGTACAGCCATGAGGACCCGGGCAAGGCGCTTGTCAGTTTTATCAGAGGAGCTGTCCCTGGTGTCATAAACTTTCTTTTGGGTGATTTCTACCAGCTGGGATATAACCATGCCTCCTGTTTCTGAAGTTTCCTTTGAATGTCAGGGGTGGACTGGGAAAGAAAAGCAACATTTAAGGCTTGGGCATTCTCAGAAGCCTCAGGGTCAATAGGGGTCAGGTTGGAGTCTGGAGGCAGGTACAATCTTTTCTTCCTCGAGTCCTGGGGCCCTGGAATGTCTTCAGGGGCCAGCTCCCCTAGGGATAAGGGAGAGCAGACAACAGCCTCCCGAGGCCAAGAGCTCCTTCTGTTTGGGGATCTCCATGGTGAATTGGAACACCACAAATCTCTCTGGGGCTTCCAAATGTTATGCCAAAAAATAAAAAAAAACAGAGAAAAGAGACCCCCAAGGATAAATTGAAAGTGGTGGACTTTTAATAGTGAGGCAGGACTGCTCTGGGCCAGACCCAAATGGAATAGCAGCCCACAAGGGCAAAGCATCAGCATATAAAGGCTAGCCACTTGCCTAACAGTCAGGGATTGTGTAAGCAGGGACTTACAGAAGCAAAAATCAACAAATGGTCAGTATATATTTTGATTTTCCCGCCCCTGTAGGTTTTCCTAGGAGGAGTTAAACCTGGCATTTTGCTAACTTCCGTGAAGGAGAGAAAAGATGGCTGGTTAGGGGAGGGGGAAGGGATCAGGGGAGCCAGAATGGGGCCATATACAACAATAATAGGTGCTTAACAAAGTATTATTCATTTGTTTATGTTAAACAGCACATTCCCTAGAACAGCTCTACTGAAGACCCAGGATAGTTCTATCCATGATCATTTCCAATTCATTATTCTCACATTATACAATATAAGCGATGCTCTTGTGTCATCTCTGATCTTCCTTTGATGAGTGGGTAATTAATTATCAGTCCTCTTATATCATAGTTGGTCATTACGTTGATCAATTCCATAAGCCATTCAAAGTCGTTTATCTTTACAATGTTATTGTTACCAAATAAGCCATTCAAAGTCGTTTATCTTTACAATGTTATTGTTACCGTTCTTCTGCTTCTGCCCACTTCTCTATGTATCAGTTCATACAAGTTCTCCCAGCTTTCTCTGAAGCCATTCTCTTCATCATTTCCTACTACTAGTACAATAGTAGCTTCCTCCCAAACATAGACTTTTTTATTGTTCTTAGATCTGTAAGCCTTGTTAACAGGATTTTACTGACCTAGTCTCTAACCTGAGAATGATGAAACAGCAGGCCAGAGACCAAGTGCCAGTTACTTCCCTTTGATCCTGTAGCGGCAAGCACCCCAAACATACCCAGCGTGTCTGCCAACACAGGTTCTTGGATATGCTTTGATAAAGGAAAGCAACTCAAAATGGGTTAACAAGCTTACTTTAATCAGTCAAATATGTATCGTTTACCTAGTTCAGGGGGAAAAGATCAGCACCCCAAACTTCAGAATATACAGACAGAATTATCAAGACAGAAACAGATCAAGTAGACAGATTTCCAAACTGTCCAACCATTACATCCATACCAAATCAACCTCTGGGTTTTTCAAAGCTGGGGGGCTCTCAACAACAGTTTCCCAGAGTCTCATCTCATCAAATCACAGAACACTTCTCAAAGTGAGCCCCCAAAAGAAAGCTACACATCAGGGCTTATATAGCCTTCTCCTGGCTCAGAGAATGTAACAACCTTATTGACCCACTGGCCAATCAAAATGTATCTACTGAAAAACAAGCCTCCCACCCCAGGCTCCAGGTGTACTTTACCCTAGGGGCAGGGAAGATCTTCCAAATTTACATTCCCATTACAGATCCTCAGCCAAATTCTGACCCCCATGCTTCCTGAGCCCTCTAGTTTCTATGTTTCTTCATATTTCTTTTTTAATGTTACTTCCCTGCTCTTGTGTCCTTTTAATCTGTTTCTTTTTAATAAAATATAATTTTCCATTGCTATTGTCATAAATCCCATCATACCAGGTTTCAATGATGACACCTATGAGATTGAAATTGCTTCCTTTAGGATCTCTTGTCAACCTTTTATTACCCCTATTTTGTGCATTTGTATAATGATATCTAAAGCAACAGGTTTTTTAAATTGCCTATCCTTGAATATTATCTCCTACATACTCTTGTTACTGGTTCTCCTTATTACTATTTTTTTTGTTTGTTTTTTACCTTCTCTGTAGCGTATGGCCTCCAGATAGAGGAGAAGTTTTCTCTTTCCTATCAGTTTAAAACCATCTTGATCAGATGCTCAAGAACCAAGGTACTTTTTTTTTAACTACCTATCATTAGATCTATTCTCTCCTTGACCAAGAGTCTATTATTCTTAATTTTAAGCTGTGTTCAAGGCATTCCAATTTCATTCTCATATATCATTTTCTTAGGCAGCTATTCATTTCCCAAGTCTTCCTTTTTCTTCTGAAATCCTTGCCTTTTTTTTTTATTGCAATGATGAAAACACATATGGCCTCAGTAGATCTCTAGCCCAGGACTTCCAATTCAAAATGTTTAATAGGAAATTGGAAATGCAAGATTTGAACTCAAGTGAGAGCTGGGGTTGGGAATCATCTGCTTTGGGATGATAATTAAATCTGATGAGGGGGGTAATAGGTGTTTCAGGGACTCCAATGATCAGAGTCCCTGAGAAGGCAGTCTGGAATGAATTCACTAGGCCCAAGCAATCTTGAAGTCAGGATTGTAAAAGTTTATTGTTACGCTTTACAGCAGGCAGGAGTTCTTAGGGAACCTGCAAACTTAAAGAAGTCATAGGTATAGTTTTTAAGGAGTCACAGTAGTAAATCACTTGTCAACTATGCTAACTAGGTGAGTAAGGGTGGAAATTAAGGAGGAGTTAAGGAGTGGTCAGTGCTTAAAGGATCATGCACTTTTAATATCAACTGCACAGGCATATTGCCCATAATTCACTGGGAAAAAGCCCAAAGAGGGGCTGCATTGAGGTGTGGTTTTAGGCTTGAAATGTCATGAAGTCAGCTAGTGGTCAGGGCTGACTGAGAAGTGCCTAGTCTGCCACCCATCAGTGTCATGTTTGACAAGAAGGATGTTGGAAACCAAGGCTCAGTATGTATATAATTGGCTAAAGAGTTAAGCTATAGATAGTGCATTGAAGGATTCATAGATGCAGCTGGCCATTTATACTAGGGGGAGATAACATTTGCCTAAGCTAAAATGTTTAAAGATGGTTTAGTGAAGGATTCATAGATGTAGCTTGTTATTGTTCCAAGCAGAAATAAATGGTTCATGAGTTGTTGCTGGGCGGAGTGCTGGCAGGGGGAAGGGGCAGAGTTAATGCTCTGAGGCTGGGG
>NW_027187325.1:10393371-10406903 GCF_028583685.1 Petaurus breviceps papuanus
GGGGGGGGGGGGGGGGGGGGGGGGGGGGGGGGGGGGGGGGGGAATGTTATTTTACAGACTGCTTTCACAAATTGATATTACCAACTGATATTATAAACTGATGTTACAAACATAGATCTCAAGCACCCCATCAAATCCATTAGGTCAGATAAGACCACCAAAGGAGAGAGCATATAGAGAAAAGAGAAGACAGTAGACCTTTTGTTTGTGGCAGGTCGACATATAGCTACCTCAGCAGGGAGGCACAGCTGCTTGTTTCTTCTGTTAACCAAGATTTTAGGACTCCGCCTTTCACAGGTGAGGACTTTTTAAAGGCGTCCTTGCTATGCCAACTTCACAGAAAAACATTTTCATTATCTTTTATAAGGAGTTTTTAAAAACATATTTACATCAGTATTTAAGCAATTAAATCTATAATCCAGACGAATGAAAGAAGAGTTCATTTTCCTAACAGTATTTCTAATCACGTGAATTATCAGATTAATGTTATGCATTATCTTTATACATATCAGAAATTGAATAACTGAGATAACCTGACTTAAAACCACATAGCTAACACGTTTCCTGATCCACATGGTGTTCTAAATTCTAGGAGGAACGCATTTTACTTAAAATAAGACCAGAATAAATTCAATTACACCAGGATTTTTTCCAAATGTTATCATACAGAATCTTGATTGGTCATTTCAATTATTTAGCATTTATTTGAGACAAGGGCTATTTATTCCAAACATTTCACATTATAAAATTTAGTATTTCCAGCTAACCTACTGCCAAAGATTTTTAAAGTGACATTAAGGTACCCAAGTTATTATACTTAGGAACAATTTGTTTATCATATTTCTCCTAACCCTCTATAACTTTGTCTATTGCCTTTCTTTCAATCTTTCTATTTATACAAAGTTGAGCTCCTCAGATGCTTTCAACATGCTTAAAACCTCTTTAATTTTTTTACATGTTTTTCTTATGATAGGAAAACCCAAACTTTTTTTATATCTTCCATATTTTCTTTCAAGACTTTCTCTTTCCAAATCTCCCAAACCTATTCCTCAGACTACCCAACTTTATTTTACATTTCAACCATATCCCCTACGTTCATGAAATTGTTCCTCTCAGACCAGGGACAGACTGATGAGGTTGATTGCTAAGGGTCATGTGACAAACAGGAGAGAGCTCAAAGTACAGACTTTCATTATTACCTTTGCAGATCATTACAGTTACATCTGTTTGCTTCCATTTTCTTCTGTCTACAATCAATTTTCCAACTTATCACCAGAATAATCTTTTCTTTTTCAAAGATTGAAGCATATTATTCTTCCAACCCCAACTCTTCACGGGTTCACTATTGATAAGCAAGTAAATTTCAAGTTCCATAGCCAAGTATGCCAAGCCCTCCACAATTGGGTACCATATTAACTTTCCAAAATTATCTCATTTGGTTTTCCTTAAAATAATTTATGCTTCAGCCAAGCTGATTTGTTTCTTATCCTCCATGTATGATCCAGCCTTTTCCCCATTGGCGTGTGACTTATCCTACTCTCTGCCTATTTCCTACCCACACTTTAAAGTCAAACTCAAATGCTGTCTCTTCTAGAAAACCTTCCTCAATTTCCCCAATCAGTCATGACCATGCCCCTCTTGGATCTCATAGAACACCTTGTGTTTCCGTCTTTTAGGCACTTAGCAAATGTGATTTTATATTACACAAGTTATTGCTCTACTAAAGTGTAAGCTCCATGAATTTTATTTGTATCTATCTTGGTAAACTTGTGTGTCTTGCAAATATTGGGTTCTTAAATAATTATTTATTCAATTGAATTGAACACAGGTCTAGAGAAGAACAATGACCTAGGAAAGAATTCTGGCTGTGTTGGAAGTAAGGGGTCCTGATACTATTTCTGGTTTATAATCTTCCTCTCTTCCTCTTCATAATAATAATTGGCATTTACATAGCACTCGATGGTTTACAAAGTTCATTTCTCATTGGCTTAAGAGGAAAGTAATACAACTATTACAATATTATCTCCAATTTACAGATGAGTAAGCAGAGGCTCAGAAAAGTTAAGTGATTTGCATGTGGTCACAGAAGTAGTAATTCTCAGAGTTAGGATTCATACCAAGGTCTCTTCGCCATGCCATTAGCCTTAGAGACTTCAATGTCTATATCTATGTCTTTTTAAACACTTTTATTTCTTAGTTCCTCAATCATTTCATCTCCTTTTACTTCTGTGCTCACTCTCAGCCACACACTTTAGAGTTTATCATCATCTGAAATTGATTTGAAATTATTTCAAGATTCCAAGTTCTGAAATGAAAATGATTTTTTCTGACCCTTAGTCTTCTGAACTTTCACCTTTCCCTCATGGTCCTCCTATGCCCTCTTTTCTTAACTTTCAGTATCTCTGGTCTCTTGATTCTTTCCTGTTTTTACAAATAATCACTTTTGCTCTGGTTTTACAACCTGACCCCTATTGTTAGCTATTTCATCATGAATTCTCCTTCACCTAAATCAGTGCCATCCATTGCAGCAATTGAAATGAGGTTTTCTTAAGGAGTTTAAAAATGAAGAGACTGGATAATTTCTCCTACCGATTTCTGTTCTTTCATTTGGTTGCAAATACGTCTCCAAAATCAGTGATTATGCAGTAAGACCCTGCATCTACCTTGGGAAGGAGAAAAGGAAACACACAATAGACATATGTGTCCAAAATATTTTTTTTTAATAGAGACAGAAGCGGGATGTTTCAGGTTTCCAAATCTGTGTCTAGATTGGGACATTGGCATAGCAGTTCCCTAGACTGCTCCAACGGCAGTTCCAAAGATGGTTTCCTAGCTTTCCTCATTTTTTTTACATGGGAAAAGTTCCATCTCTGACATATATAAGGTGGTGATTTGTAGGGAGTTGAGTGTGATCTGCTACTATGATTTCTAGATCTATACTTTGGGAATCCTTGATAATAGTAATTGGTTGAGGGGCATAAAAGTATGAAAATAGAATGTTTTCTGATTTACACAAGGTTAGATAATAAGGCAGATATGCAAGGTCTTGTTTATGATATTAGGTGCTGTGGTATCATTTGAGCCCAGAAGGAAATTTATCTATGAAATTATTATCAGGAAAAGATAGGGAGATTTCTCAGCTGGTTTTAGGGTTGAAAGCACAAAAGCAAGGGACAATTAAGTTACAGAATATTTAACATGTAGTATGGGTATGAATCTTCCCAAAGCATTCTGTTTCTTAAATTATCTAATAAATGCCAGAAGAATGGCTCTGGGCTATTCTTACAAGTGAGGAATCAAAAGCCTTTTAGTGGTGATGGGTGCTTGGGATCTGTTTGTAAAATCAATTTGTAAACTCAGTTTGTAATACCAATTTGTAACATCAGGAATGATGGGGTGCTTGGGATCTGTATTTGTAACATCAGTCTGTAAAACTTTGTAACATCAATTTGCAAAACCAGTTTGTAAAATCACACTCCATTCCCCCCCCCCCCCCCAGGTTCCAGGCCATTAACTCTGTCCCTTCTCTGCCCCCCCCCTCCAGCTTCAAAGCATTAATTGTACCCAGCAACAACTCATGGATTGTTTATCTCAGCCTTGAAACACTAACGAGCTATACCTACCAATCCTTCACAAAAGTATCTATAAACATTCCAGCTTGGGCAACTATTATCTCCCCCTTGTATAGTGCCTTGTTGCCCCCATGAATCCTTCAATACCCCCTTTCTAGGTTAACTCCTTAAGCAATTATCTTTCCTTAACCTTGGTTCCCAGACATCAATTGTTCCCAGACATTAATCTTGTCAAACATGACACTGATGGGTGGCAGACTGGGCACTTCACCATCAGCCCTTGACCGCTCACTGACTTAGTGATGTTTTCAAGCCTAAAACCACACCTCTAGGTAGCCCCACCTTGGGCTTTTTCCCAGTGAATCATGGGCAATACGCCTTCAAAGTTACATTACCTTGTCCCTACCTTAACTCCTCCCTAATCCCACCCTTAATCACCTAGTTAGCATAATTGGCACGGATTCTACTATGAATGATTATATATAAATCCTAATTCTACCCCTTCAAGGTTGCAGGGCCCCTAAGGATACTTGCCCACTGTAAGGCGTAAAATAAACTTTTTCAACTCTGACTCCAAGTAAGGCTGAGTTGAATTCTTTTCAGAGTGAATTACAAGTTCTGGTCTTAAGATCAGAGTTCCTGCTGAACCTAATAGCCATCCCTCATCATTGGTACTTTTGGATTTCTCCTTTTCTGTTATGCCAGTCACCAACTCTGGATCTCCCCATCATCTGCTCCTACTCTAAAATTGCAAATGCTGCTGGAGGAAGTGCATGTGCATGGATATTGCAAGCAGTCTTGATTCATTTGCACTCCTTAGAGGTGGACAAAGAACAATGTTGTTAATGTTTCCTTGTTCCAGGCTGGTATAATGAAAAGACTATTGATTCTGGAATCAGGCCCTGGATTCAGATTTGGTCTCTGAAACTTTCTGTGTAAATCTTGGACAATTTACTTAACTTCCCTCATCCTCAGTTTCCTCATCCGTAAAATGAAGAGTTGGACTAGATAACCTCTGAGGTCCCTGTCAGCTTTAGATCTATAAACTGAAGTCTAGGTATGTTGGAGGGTAGGTTATGTTGGAGAAGGGAGTCCTTATCTCCATCCCTACTTTCTAGGCTGTACCAAGCAAGGATATTGCCTTTTTCTTCCCACCCTATAATTATGCTTCTGTAGGAGAAGGCAGGGACATAGCTTATACTTAAAAAAAAATTCCCCAACAATGCTAAGCATATAGGGAGTATTCAGTAAATAACAAGGATTTAAGAAAGTACTTTGTTTCTTTGTTGGTTATTCCACTTAATCCTTACTCTTTCAAGTCTCACCAAATGCAAACTTTATTGAATTGGTTGTGAGATAACCTCAGGTTTTTGTCCTAGTCCTACCTATCTAGGCAAATTACTTAAATTTTGGGGTCCCAGTTTCTTCTTCTATTCAATAAATTTGGACTATACTATAAATTCAATAAATTTGGATTATACTAGAAGACCTCTAATTGTACCTTCAAACTATGATTTTTCAAACTCACAAAATAACCATTTTAATCAAACAGGTGATCAACTCAACTAAATAATTGGTTGGATTTTTTTAAAAATTAGATTTAACCACACTTATTTGTCTTGATAGTATATGAAATAGCTTTAAACAAAGCCATATCCATCCAAATTAACATTCTAGTGTCCTGGGTAGACATTGCCCATTAACCAATCAATCTCTATGTCTGGTCTTGGCTTTTATTAATACAACTGAGAAGGATCAAAAATAAGGATGCACTATAGAGAGAAGGGGTAAATGTTTTCTGGAGAGCATTTAGGATAGTCTCTTTTTTTTGATAGTATCTTTTACTAGATTGCTGTTGTTTGGTCATTTTTCAGTTGTGTCTGACTCTTCATGGCCCTGTTTGCAATTTTCTTGGCAAAGATACTGGAACTGTTTACCATTTTCTTCTCTAGCTCATTTTACAGTTGAGGAAACCAAGGCAAAAAGGGTTAAATGACTAACCCAGGGTCACACAGCTAGTAAGTCTCTGAGGTCAAATTTGACCTCAGGAAGATAAGTTTCTAACTCCAGGCCCAGTGCCGTATCCATCGCACCATCTATCTGTCCTTTACTACATAGTAGGTTTAAATAAATATCAGTCAAATATGTAGATGACTGAATTAATGAAAAAGTTTGTCTCTGACTAGCATGACTGCATTCTGCATGAAGTGCTGGGGTTAAAGAGTAAAATCAGAGGATTTATGTTTGCCTATTGGTTTAGTGGCTTCCGACCTGTAACACTTTGGGTCAAATAATTTCTTTTTTCTTTAGGGTAATTTTCCTCCACCTCCTGGCTTCTTTGAATTCTTTCAAGTCTCAGCTAAAATCCCATCATCTAATGGAAGCCTTTCTGAGCCCTCTTAGAGTTCCTGGCCTCTACTGTTTTTCTCCAATCTATCTTGTATATGGCTTGTTTGTACATAGTTATTTGTATGTTGTCTCCCCTATTAGATTGTAGTGTTTTCTTTTTTTAACCTTTCTTTGAGTTTCCAGGGCTTAGCACAGTGTCCATTGTGTGCTAGGCCCTCAGTGAATGTGTATTGACTGACTGACTGATCAAGAAGGCTCAGTTTAGATGATCACTAAGGTACCTTTCAACTAAAATTAGCTGAAATTTATGTAGGATTTTACATACATTATTTAATTTGTTCTCACAAAAAAGCCTATGTTAATACAATGTCCCCACAGTCTTAGTACAGTTGTAAGTTTCAGGGGCTTAAATCTACACTAAGATTTTTGAGATACCTTGGTACGCTATTATCATTCCCGTTTTACAGATGAGGAAACTAAGAAAGAGAACTTAAGTGGTGATCAATTCAGCCAAATATCTGGTTTGATTTTTTTTAAAAACTAAATTTGAGCAAACCAATCTGTTTCTTTTTATTTTTGGAGGAGGGAAGGCAGGGCAATTGGGCTTAAGTGACTTGCCCAAAATCACACAGCTAGTTTAGTGTGTCAAGTGTCTGAGGCCAGATTTGAACTTAGGTCCTCCTGACTCCAGGGCTGGTGCGCTATTGACTGTACCACCTACCCACCCCCAATCTGCTTTAGTATCATATGAAATAGCCTTAAACAAAGCCAGTTCAGTTCAAATGAACATTCTAGTTGTCTGGGTAGATACCACCCATTATTTCATGTCTGGTTTAGTCCCAGGCTTTACAGCTGATAAAAAGTAGGCAGATCAAAAATATACAATATACAAATACAAAATACAAAATATACAATATACAATATAAAAATACAAAAATACAAAATATACAATATACAATTGACTCTCCAAAATGCTATTCACAAAAAACATTTTTAAGTTTATTCTATATTATTAACATTTTCTCATCCCTTTATTAAGTCTGGACCATTCACAAAAAAAAAAAAATCAAGCCATAATTTGTAGCATTTGCCAATTTCTAAGGTGTAAATGCTCACACCGAAAATTTAACAGTTGAGTCTCAGGAAGTAGTATCCGTGGACTCCAAGAGTGGCCCTGGATGTAATTCACAGTAGTGAGCAGGTACTAAGGGTGGAGGCCAAAGTCTCTGGCTTTGCGTTCTGCGTTCTGCGTCAGATGCTCCTTGTGTCTGAGGGCGGTTGTGACAGCGGAATGAGATGATACCTAAAGTGCTAATACCTGCCCCCCCCTCCCCCAAGACTTCAGAGTACACTTTCTCCTGGGAACCAAGGCACTACTTTTCTATCTTTTAAGTCAAAGGAGAAATTGAGGAAAAAAGAAAGATCTTTTGGAATCCTTGATTTTAACACCAGAGAGACTACAGTTTGAGCTTTCCACTTCTTCCCAAGTGCCCGTATCTTATTTCATACTGAAAGTTGGAAATGGAAAAAGATCTTTTGTTAGGGTGTCTGTGTGCGTCTGTGTCTGTGTGTGTTTTAAGAAGAGAAGGCCTGAACTTGTCTGGAAGCATAAAGTAAATTCTTGACAAATATTTAATTATTCTAGTGAGAGGATTACAGAGGTTATTTGTCTTTTTCACTGGAGATTTCAACTTACTTTCCTTTGTGGTCCTGAAACCCTAAGAGGCTGAGTGCTTAATCTTGATTTAAGTGCCTGAATTAGTTTGTTTGTTTCTTGAACAAACATGGCAGGCTCCTGTTTTATGTTTCCAAGCTTCAAGCTATTTTAAAAGTACCTGATGACCCAAATGCTTTGTGGTTTTGTATACTCTAGCAAATAAACCAAAATCACCTTTGGCTTCCCTCTGAGCTCAAATTGTGTGTGCCTCAGTGCTTTTGTTTCATCTATAAATTATTTTTTCATTCTTACTTTTAGCATTGCTAGGAAGAGGTTAGGAAGTGCTTCTGATCAACCATCTGTTTCCAAGAAAATATTTGTTGTTGTACAACAATCTATTGACTTAGTCCCTCTGAGCCAAAGCTGGTTTAAACCTGTGCCCACACATTTATGTATTAAAAAAAAAAGTATAGAATTCTTTGTATATGCTTGAGAGGATTATGATGTGTTAGGCTGACAAAATGATTTAAGCATCAAGATCAATTGAAAAGGTGGTGAAATATGAGAGATGTGCAGCATTTTACCCCTTCTTCTGCCTTGGCCACCTTTTGCTTTGGGGCCAGTTTTTAGTGGGAAATTATCATTGTTCCTGGAAATCGTTGATGTCAGGCAAAGAAAACTGAAGGCTATTGATAAACCCTATTAACATAGCACTTGGATGTTTATAAAGTTCTTTCCTTCCCACAATCCCTTGCTGGAAGTAGTGCAACTATTATTATCTCCACTTTACAGATGGGAAATCACAAAACGACTAGTAAAGCGTCAAGGCTGGGACCAACCCCAGGCCTTCTGATTACAAAATCAGCGTTCTCTCCATTTAACGAAGTTACCATGTTTCCCTGATAATAAGACCTATCCCGAAAATAAGCCCTCCCCTTACTGTGTAAGATTCCTCTAAAATAAGCCCGCCCCCAAAAATAAGCCCTATTGAGATTGCTACTGTAGCGAAGGTGATCCCCTGCACTACATGCTACATTACGGTACCCTCTGTATGTACTGTCCCCCCCTGGGTGAAACGCACGCCGCGCTCTGAGCTGCATTCAATCAGAGCTGCAGCAGTGAGCGCGTCATCCTGTTCTTCCCCAGTGATTTGCTTGCTGGCGCCATTGAGAGCAGTGCCGCGGAGGAGAGCTGAGGCAGGACAACATAAGCCCTCCCCTGAAAATAAGCCCTCTGGTGTTTTTCTTTCCAAAAAAATAATAAGACAGTGTCTTATTATCGGGAAAACACGGTATTGTTGTTGTTTTTCTAATAAGAGGGAATAAAAAAAAAACCAGTTCTAGTACATGGTTAACAATAATAGGAGCAAAGGGGTAACATGACATAAATTAACCACTCCTGGCTATGCAGCTAGGATGAGGGTCCTCTGTGTGAGTGTGACAAGTTTAAAATGAGGAGACTTGATCCATTTCTCCTTACCATTTTAATTTCTCTATTTGGTGGCTAATGCCTCTCCAAATGAATGATTGTGTGGTAGCAGCTGCCCTATTTGGGGGGGGGGCAGGCAGGGAGAGAAGGGGGAAGGAAGGGTGGAAAAAATCCCAAGCACAACATTTATGTGTCCAAGAGACATTTTTTTAAAGTAATTGGGGTTAAGTAACTTGCTCAAGGTTACACGGTCAGTTATTTCTGGGTGGGTGCTAAGTATCTGAGCCCTGATTCGATCCCAGGTCATCCCAACTCTGGGGCCGGTGCTCTTACTCACTGTGCTACCTGGCTGCCCCTAAAAGACATTTCTTAAGAGGACTTTTTTTTTTTTAAAGCAATCAAATGGAAATGTGAATAGATTGCCCAAGTCCTCCAGATTTGCATTCAGATTAGGGGGATAGTGCAGCAAGTCCTCTAGGATTCCAGGAGGACTTCCCAGCCTCCTCACCTCCCCCTCCTTTTTTTTGTATAGGAGAAAGTCCCATCTCTGACTTTTATTAGAAAAGCTCCCCCCCCCCACTTTTGTAGGATTGTAAGATTGAGATTGGTGTATTGCTATGTGTTATCTCTTACCTTTGCTTCCAAAAGTTATAACTGCAGAAAAAGACAGACTTTCTCTTCTGGTTTCTGGGGTGAGAGCAAAAGAAAACAATAGGCAATTAAAACTACATAGGTATACTGGAGAGTAGCTAATTAATATGAACAAGGATCTTCCCTGGGAGTTCAACTTCTTAAATTCCAGGCCAGAGAAAAGAGAGTGCCCTTGGGCTATTTTCTTCTGGAGGCTCCAGGAAGGTATTTAAGGCTTTTCTTGTGTGGATTCTATATAGAAATGCTAACTCAGATTCCATAGGGAAGGAGAGAATAAGCTTCTGATGATATGTAGAAAGATTCCAACTAGGGTAGAAGGGCTTTACTATTAATATAGCTATGTATACATGTATATATGCATGTGTATATTCTTTAGCAGGAGAGATTGATTAATTTAAATCCCTCATAGAAAAGATAGCACTTTGATTACAAAATTCTAAAAAGCAAACAGCCTGATATATATATATATGAGAGGATCATAGAAAATCAATATAAGAGTATGAAGTGAATCATGGCAGTCAAATTTTAAGGGTTCCTACAAGAGTAAACGTAGGATATTGAAGGAAAAACATAACCATTTTCTCTTTGAATCTTATTGCCAAACATGCCAAACTTCCAGTGACCATGGGAACTGGGAAAAGGAGATACATCCTGTGCTTATGTAATCAGTTCTATTAATGAAACAACATATAGAACATCTATGTGCAAGTATGCTTCACGACTAATACTTTGTATCTTCAAAGGAAAGCTGGAAGGCATAGAAAGAAATCAGTGCCAAAGGAAACCAGGCAGATCCAAATGAAATGCAACATGTCTGTTCATCTTTTTGGTTTGATCTTCATGGGAATCTATGGGGGAAGTTCTGTATATATCGTTTTGTTGTGGTTGTTGTTATTCAGTCATCAGTTATTCATTCAGTCAGTTGTGTCTGACTCTTCGTGACCCATGGACCATAGCTTGCCAATGCTTTGCATGGGGTTTGCTTGGCAAAGATACTGGAGTGGTTTGCCATTTCCTTCTCCAGCAAATTAAGGCAAATAGAAGTTGAATGATTTGCCCAGTTTTGCACAGCTAGTAAGTGACTGAGGCAGGGTTAGAACTCATAGACCTCAGGCCCAGGATTCTGTTCCCTGAGCCATCTATTTACTACAGATAGAATCTCTTTCCAAGAAAAAAAATGCTGTAAAAATTCTTTGACTATTCTGGAATTTTACGTAAAATATTCCTTGAAAAAAGTGGACATTGCCTGGGGATGCAAAATATTGGTTATCATATAGAAATTTGGAAGTCTTCTACGTCCATTTCTCTCCTTTCTCCATTTCCTACTTCACATTACTGCTAGACTGATTATCCTTAAGCGTCAATTCTATCAGGCAGTTCTCTGTTCAGAAATCTTTAATGGCTTCCTATTGCTAATTCAATTCAATCACACAACTATTAAGCACCTAATATATGCAAGCTAATATGCCTACTGAATAAAGTCCAGATTTCTCTCCCTTCTGCAATCTGACACCATTCAAACTTTCATCCTTACCTTGTATAATTCCCTTCCATGTACAATATGCTCTATGGAATTTGACCCCTTCTCTGATACCTGAACTTGCTCTGTACTTCAGCTGCTTGTAATGGGAATGTAAATTTTTAAGATCTTCCCTGCCCCTACGCTTAAGTGCACCTGGAGCCTGTGGCGGGAAGCTTGTTTTTCAAGAGATACTTTGTGATTGGGCAGTGGGTCAAGAAGGTTGTTACATTCTCTGAGCCAGGAGAAGGCTATATAAGCCCTGATGTGAGGCTTTGTTTTGGGGCTCACTTTGAAAAGTGTTCTGTGATTTGACCAGACGAGACTCTGGGCAGCCATTGTTGAGAGCCCCCCCAGCTTTGAAAACTCAGATGTTGATGCTTCCCTCGCTGGTAACTAGGATTAGATATGGATATATGTAATGGTTGGACAGTTTGGAAGCCTGTCTGTTGAAATGTTCTTGTAACTTATGCTTGTAACCTCTGTATCCTCTGAAGTTCGGGGTGCTGACCTTTTCCCCCTGAACTAGGTAAACGATACATGTAAAGTAAGCTTGTTAACCCATTTTGAGTTGCTTTCCTTTAGCAAAGCATTTCCAAGAACCTGTGTTGGCAGCCACCCTGGGGACGCTGGGGTGCTTGCGGCTACACTGCTTTGCTGTTATTTATGTCTAGAATGTATTCCCCACATCCCTTTGCTGAATTCTCACACCCTTTTTAGGGCCCAGATCAAACATCACCTTTATAGTGGTCCAGAGGATTTAGCGAGCATAAACTACAGATTTTTATGGGACTTTTGTTCAGCATAGTGTTTCAATTTCATGACTTAGCATATTCCCACTCTTGAAGACACACCCTTCTGGTTCTCAAAATTATCATTGTGCTTAGTTGTTTCCTGCCCCAACCTGGAGTCTTAGAGTTTTTTTCCTAATGCTTCTACCCAATATCTGATCCAGATAGGAAGCCTTGGTATGTTTTTCTCTACAAGTATACGATATAACTTGGGTATGCCCCTTCTCAAACTTATTTGGAAGGTACTCATGTCCTTTGCTGTAATGGTCCAAGCTTAATGCTTATCCGTAACTGGTCATACTTCATTGTTTAATCCACAATGGGCCGTTTATTAAGGTTGTGGATTGATTTTTTCAAGTCTTGTGATTCCTGTTGATCATATTCCTTGAAACTATAACTTTGGCTTTTACTGTTAGTTTTGACCTATGTTTGACGACTTGTGGTTGATGAATATTTTAATAATATCTGTGGTACTACATATCCAGATTTGAGAGTAAAGTGTGGTTGATTTCCTGCCTTGAATACTCTACTAAATAAACTAACAATGTGTTCTCTGCCTCTGCCTCAAACTTTAATATTTAAGATATATTGGCCAAACTCTGATATCTATCCATCCATGTATCAATATATGAATATATATATATATATATATATATATATATATATACATATATATTTCATGAAGCATTCCCTGATTTTCTTGTTGCTAATGACCTTCTCTTGTGTGTATTTCACATAACATCTTATTTTGTCTGTCTAATGCAGGGGTGGGGAACCTGTGGCCTTGGGTCTTTGGGTGCAGCCTTTTGACTGAGTCCAAGTTTTACAGAACAATTCCTTTTATTAAGGGGATTTGTTCTGTGAAGTTTGGATTCAGTCAAAGGGCCGCACTTGAGGACCTAAAGGACCACATAGCCCCGAGGCCACAGGCTTCCCACCCCTGGTCTAATGCATTTATCCTATGCTATGTTGTTGTGTGTTGCATGTTGTTCTAAGCAACTCTTTAAGACTATAAATTATATGCAAGTTGCTGAACTGCATCTATGGACACAGTTTCCATACTATGGATAATTTCCCTAATAACATACCATGTCTAGGTCCTTCCCTTCTGTTAAAAAAATGCTACATGATAATCATTGATGTTTTATTATCAGTAACTATAAGAGTCATGAAGGTAGGTACTTCTTATCTCAATTTGATCATCTCTTTTAGTCCTTGAACATTAGGACATACTTTAATGTATTGTGAAAATTATCTTAGAGGGATAGACAGACAGCTGGCCTAGGAGTCAGGACTCAATTTGAGTTCTGCCTCAAACACATACTGATTAAATACCAGTCACTTAGAATCTCAGTGTTTTAGGCAACTATCTAAAACTTAAATTACAAAGATACTCTACCCTTTTATTAGTTAAATACAGGTCTAGTTCCTATCCTCATCCCTGTCCCTATCCCTATCCCTATCCCTATCCCTATCCCTATCCCTATCCCTGTCCCTATCCCTATCCCCGTCCCTATCCCTATCCCTATCCCTGTCCCTATCCCTATCCCTATCCCCGTCCCTAT
>NW_027187325.1:10407003-10429237 GCF_028583685.1 Petaurus breviceps papuanus
CCCCGTCCCTATCCCTATCCCTATCCCTGTCCCTATCCCTGTCCCTATCCCTGTCCCTATCCCTATCCCTGTCCCTATCCCTATCCCTATCCCTATCCCTATCCCTATCCCTATCCCTATCCCTATCCCTGTCCCTATCCCTTTCCTACATAAATTAAGTTATTAAACAGTGGTTACTAAATTGAATTGTGATAGTATTTGATATAAGGTTTTATTTATTTTGGGGAGTGGTATGCAAAATGCATTCAAAATAGGAACATGAATGAAGTAGAGCTCAAAGTAAAAATAAGTTTAAGCTAGTAATAGAAAAAAAAAGAGTCAACTTTTAGTTAATATGTGACAGAGGTAGATTTTTCTGCAAGTATACGTGACACTGAGATGAAAAATGAGGAAGGACTATTGGCTTTGACAGCAGTGCCCTGAAGAGGCTCGAGGGAAGAAAGCTGAGAAGGCAGTAACTACAAGGGCGTGTCTATTTAGTGTACACCCACACTGTCCAGTTTTCAATTTGAAGCTGTCTATGGTGAACTTTGCCTCCTTTCCAAATTAGAAAGGCATCACACAGAATAGTTAGTATACTGTGAAGAAATGAGAACACTGAAACTTGTAGCTTTATATTCATATAAATTTGTTTAAAATCAACAAGACTGAAAGCAAAATAGGGTTCTTTGTGCTCAGATGCTTCAGACTAATCCATGACTAATTTTAGTTTTGGTCTTGGCTTTTATAATGTCTCTTACTAATTTTGTTTGTAAATCAGGATGCATTATGTCAAGCATATCACAAGAAAACTTGACTCACTTTGATTAATGAGGAGACCAGTCTGAATTCATGGAAAATCTGGATTATAGATCATATATATATATATATATATTTAGAGATGCAGTTTTGTACTATATATTCAGTAACTTGAAGTTGTCTAATAGAATGTTTCATAAGTAAAAGTCCTGAAGGAATCT
This sequence comes from Petaurus breviceps papuanus, assembly GCF_028583685.1. NCBI lineage: Eukaryota > Metazoa > Chordata > Mammalia > Diprotodontia > Petauridae > Petaurus > Petaurus breviceps. Next base: position 10,407,963 of record NW_027187325.1, read on the forward strand.
GCTGTAAGGAATCTGTATATTTTTTAAGAATGTATAATCAGCATATCAGTGAATGAATAGTTTGAAAACAGATGCTTCTAAGTATTTACAGTTTTTTTCTGTTAAGTACATAGTTTGTAACATTTGTCATGACATCGCTTTACACTATTAATTTTCTTAACAATCCCTTCTTTCATAGAAAGTGGGAAGGTAAACTTCAGCCAAATCTCTAACTAAAGTCACACAAATCATAAATTACTATGGTGAGGGTGCTGCAATCTTTTCCCACAAAATAAAATTAAATTCAGACACACAAGTACACATGACAAGGATATTTTTTTTAGATCACCATTGAGATTTTGAAACTCAAAAATGTCTAAAAAGTAAAATCTTGCCTTAAAATAAATATTTTTCCTAAGTTAAAAATGATTACTCTCTATGGAAAAAAATAGGCCTTAAATACACAAATCATTAATTTCAATTCTTCAAAAGATACTACTTCATGTGTAGGGTACTTCTTCCCCTGCAAAGATGGAAACCTCACACTCCTATGCCTTAGAGGAGGTGGTCTTCTTGAGTCTCACCTTCCTACTCCCTGCCAAAAAAAAAAATTCCTATTGACAATCCTTTTGGTAATTTAAGTTTTTATTAACTTATCTGGAATTGTTCTTTTTTTTTTTTTTAAAGCACTTGGGGTTAAGTAACTTGCCCAAGGTTACATGGCCAGTTATTTTGTGTGGGTGCCAAGTATCTGAGTCCAGAACTGATCTTTCGTCCTCCCGACTCTGGGACCGGCGCTCTTACTCACTGCGCCACCTGGCCTCCCCCAGCTGGACTTGTCCTTAAAGAGTAGTCACACAGTCATCGCCGGGACTGGACTTGAAATTTTCTAGCTTTGTAGGACCTGCCAGGAAATTGCTAAATTGATGTAGCTTATGAGAACTGAGGAACACTGCCATGGTGAAGCATCTAAGTAGGATGTTAGTGAAAGACAAATAACATTTGTAATGTTTAATTCACAAAATATCTAAATTTTAAAAATAAAAGCTATTATGATAAGATTGCAAATAAATGATGTTCTTACATTTTTTAAATTCCTTATGTGGAGGCTGAGCACCACCAGAAGCTAAGTGATAAGTCTTTTTACATCATTTGGATAATAGTATATTGAAGTTGAAGCTAATTAGTCACTAATTCAATTAGTCATTAGAACAATTAGTCAGTTCACTCCGCTGTTTCCTTATATATCAAACCAAGGGATTGTGCCAAAAATCTCAAATTCTCTTCCTGCTTGAATCCTTGTGTTCCTATGATATTCAACAAATATTAATGGGCTAATGATGGTGGATTTTGATTACAGTTGATCAGGAAAGGAGGGCAGTTCTGAGGTACAAACACTTTTGTATATTGTTGGAGTAGAATGCAGTCAAAGGTCTTGGGAGTTGAAAAGTTAAGAACTGGGAAGTCAAGGTCTTTGAAAGGGCAGGAGTTGGTGTGAGGGAAAGACTTTTAACCTAATATTGAACTTAATGGAGAGGAGGGGAAATAACCTAGAGGTCCATAATTTGTAGCAAGAAAGATCTGGATAGGTAGTCAGTGAACTTTAAAGCAGTTAAGATGGTTGCTGAGTGATGGAAGCAGAGGGAGAGTCAAGATACATGCCAGCATTATCTTCTGACCCTGAGAGGAAGAGATCTTGTATCACAGCTTTAGAGTAAGAATTCCTATTTTTTTTTTTTTTTTGCGTTTTGGAGTGGGGAGGGCAGGACAATTGGGGTTAAGTGACTTGCCCAAAGTCACACTGCTAGTAAGTGTTAAGTGTCTGAGGCTGGATTTGAATTCAGGTCCTCCTGACTTCAGGGCTGGTGCTCTATTTTCTGTGCCACTTACCCTCCCCTAGAGTCAGAATTCTTAATGGTTGCTGGTCAAACCACTTCATTTTGTAGGTGAGTAAACTGAGCCCCTGAAAGCTGAAGTGATTTGACTAATATCCCACAGTTGGTAGAACAGAGATGGGATTCAAACTCACTTTTTCTGACCATAAATCCAGAGATATTTCCCATTTCCCAAAATAGAGAAGGATTCCAGAAGATACATTAGAAAATGAGGGTAAAGAAAGGTGTTATTTACCTTCAGAGAAACAGGGTATAAACAAGTATAGTATGGTCTTACATAGATGCATATGAATGTATGTGTGTATATGTATATATGATTATAGATATCTATGTATATGTATCTATTAGTGTATGTCTGTCTATCTATCTATGTATATATGAATGTATATACATACACATATACACACACACATATACACACTGTGTGTGCTTAAATTGTAGCCTCAGGAGAAGCTGGGAGGAAAGGGAGAAAAAGAACTAAATAAAAAGTGCACAGTAGAGAACAAAATAAAATGTACAAGGAAGTAAAGAAAAGAAAAGCTCTGAATACAATGTGTAGTATTTATTATGTAGGCTTTCTTGAAATGGAAATTTACTGCTTTATATTTTGAATCTCTCATGTTCTGCTGTACACATTGCAATGGTTTTTTTCTTTTCTTATTTTGTATCTAAATCTTAGTATTTGATTCTTTTTTTCTTTTTTTTTCTTTTTTTTGGAGGGCAATTGGGGTTAAGGATTCTTTTTTTCTCTTCTTATTTTGTATTTAAATTTAATTAAAAAATAATTACAAAAAATAAGAAAGAAAATGAGGGTAGAGGAGGATAGAGCCTGGGCAGGGCTTGGGTTGAATTTACTGTTATGGAGAGAGGATAGGAATAACAGTGATTGGTGTGACCATTGGTGATACTGGGCATGGGTCTTAGACGGGAAGATGATCTTAGAGAGAGACAGTCACGAGTCCTTGGGATATGGCCATCCAGGCACTGGCAAGGTATCTTTGGATGAAATAGCAGGTCAGGTGGAGGATGTGGAGAAATCACAGCTCCAGGTGTTCGGCATCTGAGGGAGAGCCCCCTCTAACTTATGGTAGTTCTGACTCTAATAAAGGTCTGTGTTCTATGTTGTATATTTCAAATTAGAAATGCAACATTGCAATTTCTTTGATGGAAAGAATCAATTCAGTTATTCCATTTATGTGATATCTTATTTTAGAGTTTCAAAGGATCTGTGACCTCACTGATAGAAACATTCTCTCCATTGATATAGATTTCAATCCATCCTGGCCTGAATGATTTTTTTTTTTACCAATTTGGGTGTAAATTTAGCTTTTCTAGGGTGAACTGCAATAAAATCAATAATAAAAAATTGTTTCAACTCTGAAAAGTAGAAGTAAGTAATTTAGGTATTCAATACCATTAAATCATTGGATTTTGTGGCTTTTGTGAACACAGAGGAGGTCCATGCTAGAGAACATAAAATTTTGAGATTTTTGGAAGAGTGAGTCTCAAGATATCAGAAAGAGGTGAAGATACCACATATTTGGGAAGAAAAATGATCACTATTAAAACAGGCAATAAAGAAAAATTATCTACCAAAATATACTTATTTTCTCATTTTAAAAATGTTTATGAAAATAATTTATATATATACATACATATATATATATATATATATATATATATATATATATGTAGGACATCATTGGTGAAAATATAAAAAGAGAACATGGAGGCTTACTCAAAAAACATTCTACACGAAATCACATCTTTACAATCACACAATTGACTGAATCATACAAAGACTACAATACGGAACATACTAGCTATAAAAAAGCATCTGATAGAATAGGACAAAATGCATACTCAAAGGCTCTCCTTTAACAAAGTGTTTCCCATTCATACTATATGTTGAGGTCATATAAGATTCCACAATATTTGCAATAGAGGCATCTGTTTAATGACCTTCTGATTATTAATAAGAGTGACATAAAAGAGGATGATGTATATTCTTCAAAGACATTCACCACAGTCATTGAGAATGTACAGAATCAAAACACAAATTCCAAAGAAGACAACAAAGCAACTGCTATATCCCGATTCTCAAAGAAAAATGTAAATTGATCTCACCTCCCCCCCCCCCAATTCCTGGAAGAGCTCAAAAAGGTTTTAAAACAGCAAATAACAGAGGTAGAGAAAAATTGGGAAAAGGAATGACAGTGATGCAAAAAAATCGTGAAAAAAGTGTCAACATCTTGGTAAAAGGGGCACAAAAAAAATACTGAAGAAAATAACACCTTAAAAAGCAGACTTGGCCACATGGAAAAAGATGTACATAAAGTCACTAAAGAAAAGAACACTTTAAAAAGAAGAATTGGCCAGATGGAAAAGAGGTACAAAAGCTCAATGAAGAAAATATTTCTTTAAAAAATTAGAATTGGGGGGTGGCTAGATGGTGCAGTGAATAGAGCACCAGCCCTGGAGTCAGGAGGACCTGAGTTCAAATCCAGCCTCAGATACTTAACACTTACTAGCTGTGTGACTTTGGGCAAGTCACTTAACCCCAATTTCCCTACCTTCTACCCTCCAAAAAGCAAAAATAATTAAAAAAGAGAAATTTTATTAAAAAAATTAAAATCGGTCAAGTGGAAACTAATGGCTCCCTGAGACATCAAGAAGCAATAAAACATGATCAAAAGAATGAAAAATAGGGTGCAGCTAGGAGGCTCAGTGAATAGAGCACTGGCTCTGGAGTCAGGAGGACTTGAGTTCAAATCTGCCCTCAGACACTTAACACTTACTAGTCATGTGACCTTGGGCAAGTCACTTAACCCCAAATATCCTGCCCTCCCTCCTCCAAAAAAAAAAAGCAAAAGAATGAAAAATAGAAGATATGAAATATCTCATTGGAAGAACAACTGACATGGAAAATAGATCAAGGAGAGATAATTTGAGAATTATTGTACTACTTGAAAGCCATGATGAAAAAAGAGCTTATACATCATCTTTCAAGAAATTATGAAGAAAAACTTCCCTGACATTATAGAATCAGAGGGTAAAATAGAAATTGAAAGAATCCACCAATCACTTCCCAAAAGAGATCCTGAAATGAAAATTCCCAGGAATATTTTAGTCAAATTCCAGAGCACCCAGGTCAAGGAGAAAATATTGGAAGCAACCAGAAACAAACAATTCAGCTATCATGGAGTCACAGTGAGGATAATGCAAGAATTAGCAGCCTCTACATTAAAGGATTGGAGGGTTTAGAATATGATATTCTAGAGGGCTAAGGAGCTAGAATTATAACCAAGAATTACCTGTACAGCAAAACTGAGTATAATCCTTCAGGGGGAAAGAATGAATATTCAATGAAATAGAGGACTTTCAAGCATTCCTAATTTAAAAAAAAAAAGACCAGAGCTGAATAGAATTTGACTTTGAAACAGAAGACTCAAGAGAAAAATAAATGGTAAATAGGAAAGAGAAATCATCAGAAATTTGAGAAAGTTAAACTGTTTACATTCCTGTATGGGAAAATGATATTTGTAACCCCTAAGAACTTTCTCATTATTTGGGTAGTTAGGAATACATAGTCAGATGATACAGATATGAGTTAAATATGATGGGATGAGTACCTAAAAAAAATAAAATTATGGTCTAAGAAAGAGGAATGCACTGGGAAAAGGAGAGGTAGAAAGGGTTAAATTATCTCACATAAAGGAGGTGCAAAAGAATTTTTAGGGGCGGCTAGGTGGTACAGTGAATAGAGCACTGGCTCTGGAGTCAGGAGGACCTGAGTTCAAATCTGACCTCAGACACTTAACACAGAAACTAGCTGTGCGACCTTGGGCAGGTCACTTAACCCCAACTTCCCTCCAAAGAGCAAAAAAAAAAGAGTTTTTAAAGTGGAGGGAAAGATGGGGGATGTAGGGGGTAGAGTGGAGCATATGAACCTTACTCTCATCAAAATTAGCACAAAGAGAGTAACATAAAAATTCATTTGGGTATAGAAATCTACCTTACCATACAGGAAAGTAGGAGGGGATGGGGATAAAGGGGAGGGGGGCTGATAGAAGGGAGGGCAGACTTGGAGAGGCAGTAGTCAAAAGCAAAACACTTTTGAGGATGAACAGGATGAAAGAGAGAGAAGGAGGGGGGGAAGAGTGCAGGGGGAAATATTATGGAAGGAAATTGCAATCATAACTATGAAAACCTGGAAAGACATGAATTGAAACAAAGTGAAATGAGCAGAACCAGGAGAGCATTGTATACAATAACAGTAGTATTGTGTGATGGTCAACTGTGAATGACTTCACAATTCTCAGTAGTATAATGATCCAAGACGATTCTGAAGGACTTATGATGAAAAATACTATCCATCTCCAGAGAAAGAACTGATGGATTTAGAAAGCAAAGTGAAGCATACTTTTTAAATACTTTTTCTTTTCTTTTGTCTTTTTTGGAGGGTGGTGTTTGTGTTTCTTTCACAACATGACTAATATGGAAATATATTTAGCATGCCTGCTCATGTGTAACATATCAAATTGCTTGCCTTCTCAGTGAGGGGAGAGTGGAGGGAGGGAGAGAGGAAGGAAGAGAATTTGAAACTCAAAATATTTAAAAACAAATGTTAAAATAGTTTTTATACTTAATTTGTGAAAAATAAAATATTAATTTTTTTTTAAAAAAAGATGTATCTTAAAAGAAGAGTAGGACTCTATGAGGCTGGCCATATCAAATGTTAGATCATTGTAGACCCTCCTAAATGAGATCCCTAATTACTCTAAAAAGTTTGGCCTGGCAATCCACAGAGGAAAACTAAGTGGATAATGAATGAATATTGTCCAGGCCATTCCATGCATTTGGATGGAGAAGCCATATAACTAAGTCATCAACAAACAGATCTTGGACAGTCACAAAGGCACTAAGGATAGACAATGGATTAGGGGAAAAAGAAATGAATTGGATTTCATTTAGAAAATTGTGAAATACTTTCAGAGACTCCAGCTATCCCCCTGAAACAAAATTCTATCTTTTTAAAAATCAAATGCTTTATTAACTTCTAGTTTACATCATTCATTTCTGTAAGATTTTGAGTTACAAATTTTCTCCCCATTTTCCTCCCTACCCACCACCCCAAACTAATGATCCCGCTGGATATCCACTCCTCCAATCTGCTCTCTCCCATATCTTCTCCCATACCCCCTCCAATTTTCCAGTAGGGCATGGTAGATCTCTATGTCTGTATATATGCCTGTATATCTTATTTCCCAGTTACATGTAAAATAATATTAATAATTGTATACACATGCACCCACACACATATATATTTAAACATTTGATTTTAAAGCTTTGAATTACAGATTCATTCCCTTCCTCCCTTGTCACCCACCCTTACTGGGAAGATAAGCAATTCAATATAAGTTGTACATCTGTAACTATGCAAAACATTTCCATAGTGGATATATTGTAAAAGATTGACCATATTTCCCTCCCTCCTATCCCACCTCCTACTTGTTCTATTCTCTACTTTGATCCTGTCCCTTTTCAAAAGTGGGTACTTCCAACTTCCCTCCCCCCCAGCCAGCCCTCCCATCCATCATTCCCCTTCTCATACCCTTGCCCCCCTACTCTCCTGTAGGGTAAGATACCCTATTTAGTGTGTATGTCATTCCCTCCCTAAGCCAAACTCAATGAGAATAAGGTTGACCCATTCTTCCCCTCCATTGTGACCATTTTCCCTTGCCTCTTCTTCATGAGATAGTTTACCCCATTCTGTCTCTCCCCATCTCCTCTTATTATATTCCTCTCTTAACTCTGAATTTCACCTTTTAAGTATTATTCCTTCCTATTAAATTGGTCCTGTGCCCTCTATGTATACCTGTACATATATATATATATATATATACATACACACATTCACATATGTATTCATACACCCATATACCCTCCTATATAGACATATATGTGTATGTGTGTGTGTGTGTATTTCTATTTCCTTCAACTATTTTCATACTGAGAAAACTTTCATAAGTTACAATTATTATTTTTCCATGTAGGGATATAAATAATCCAACTTTGATAAGTTCCTTATGATTTCTTTTCCCTGTTTACCCCTCCTCATGCTTCTCTTGCTTCTTGTATCTGAATGTCAAATTTTCTATTCAACTCTGGTTTTTTCATCAAGAATACTTGAAAATCCTCTATTCCACTGAATGACCATATTTTCCCCTGAAACATGATACTCAGTTTTCCTGGGTAGGTGATTTTTGGTTTCAATCCCAGCTCCTTTGACCTCTGGAATATCATATTCCAAGCCCTTCGATCCCTCAGTGTAAAAGCTGCCAGATCCTGAGTTATCCTGATTGTGTTTCCACAATATTCAAATTGGTTTTTTCCTGGCTGCTTGTAATATATTCTCCTTGATCTGGGAATTCTGGTACCTGGCTATTATATTCCTAGGAATTTTCTTTTGGGGATATTTTCCAGGAGGTGATCAGTGGATTCTTTCAACCTCAATTTTTCCCTCTGGTTCTAAAATATCAGGGCAGTTTTCCTTGAGAATTTCTTGAAGGATGATTTCTAGGTTCTTTTTTTGATCATGGCTTTCAGGTAGTCCAATAATTTTTAAATTATCTCTCCTGGATCTATTTTCCAGGTCAGTGGTTTTTCCATTGAGATATTTCACATTGCCTTCTCTCTTTTTCATTTGTTTGGATCTGTTTAATAATATCTTGATTTCTCATAAAGTCAGTGGCTTCCATTTGCTCCAATCTAATTCTGAAGGAATGGTTCTCCTCAGTGAGCTTTTGAGATTCTTTTTCCATCTGGTGAATTTGGCTTTTTAAGGCATTATTCTCCTCATTGCCTTTTTGAGCCTCTTTTGCCATTTGAGTTAGCCTATTTTTTAAGGTGTTATTTTCTTCAGTCATGTTGTTGACTCTCATTTCATAATTTTCTTGCATTGTTCTAATTTCTCCTCTCAATTTTTCCTCTACTTCTCTTATTTGGTTTTCAAAATCCTTCTTAAGCTCCTCTATGGCCTGTACCCAGATCTTATTTTTTCTTGGAAGCTTTTGGTGCAGGAGTTCTGACTTTGTTGTCTTCCTCCTGTTCCATGCTTTGATTTTTTTTGTCCCCAAAGTAGGAGTGTAAAGTTGGGTTGCTCTGCTTGCTTTGCTTTTTTTGCCTGCTCATGTTGCCACTCAATCACTTGACCCCTGGACTTTTTGCCACAGAAGGACTCTACCACCATACAGCGGAGCTTCATCCCAAACACTGGGGTTTTCTCAACTGCCAAAGGTATTAGTTGGGTGCCCTCTCTGAAGCCTCCACATGCTCTGGAAAGCTGGTCACACACCCCAGGACCTCCACCCTTGACTGCAATCCAGATCCAAGCAGGTTAAAGCAAGAGAGATTACCCCTTAGACTGGTCACTTGGTCCCCCTACAATCTGCAGGCCAGGAGCTGAAGCTGCCACATGGTGGCGGCTACATGGCTACGGCACCTCAGCCACTTCTCACCCCAGGGGCAAATGCCTACCACACTCCCAAACTACTGGATCCCAAAGTCCACACTGCACTGACCTCTCACTTTGTCCTTAACATCTATGGGTTGATAATTCTGGAAACTGCCACAGCTGCTGGTGATCTGAAGTCCCTCCAGACTGAGGCTGTTCAGGCCCGCTCTGAGGCTAAAACCTCTGGCTTGCCCAGGGCTGGGGTTGGCTCCCAGAGTGCTGTGCTGGCCACTTCCTGCTGGCCTGTCTGGCTGTCTTCAGTGGGAAGTTAGCTTCTCTGTGTCATTTTGTGGGTTCTGTAGCTCCAAAGTTTGTTCAGAGTCTCCTTTTTACATGAATTGGAGAAGGTGGAATCCAGAGCCCCGTGGAAGTCCTGTTTCTATTCTGCCATCTTTACTCCGTCCCCCAAAATTCAATCTTTTTAACATGAATAACCTTTTAGTGATGCTGTATAACTATAAATATTGGAATAACCAATCTCTAAAGTATCCAAATTGTGGATTGTTCAGAGGGCTATAGAGAAATGCTTAGAACATGTTAGCAACAAGGAATTACTTTTGAATTCTATCTTCAATCTTTGTTCCTTACAGATGCAAATTGATATTCCTAAGTAAAAACTAACCATGTCACCATCTTATAAAAATAAAATCTGAAATGCCTACCTGTTGCTTTTAGGCTAAAATATGAAATCCTCAGGCTAGCATTTAAAGCAATTAAAAATCTGTCCCCCACCAAGTTTTCCAATATTATCATGTATGACACATGCATGTCTCATTCCAGTTGAACTAGCTTCTAGTTTCCTGTTCATAACATTACATCTTCCACCTCTATGCCTTTACATAGATCAGGAAGGGACTTCCTCCTCACCTCAGGCTTATAAAATTCCTAGCTTCCTCCAAAATGTTGTTCATGGTCTAGTTCCTCCATGAGAACTTGACAGAACTCTCTACTTTTTCTCTCCCTCTTGAAATAATTTTCTATGTGCTTTGTGTTTATTTATTTTGTCCATGTTTTATACCCTCAGTAGAATGTGAGCTACTTGAGAAGAGGCCACATTTCATTTTTATCTTTGTACAGTCCCTTGCATGTATTAGGGACTTCACTAATATATGTTGAATTAAATTGTTAAAATAAGTGGCATAAAAGATATAATTGGAGAGCTGTATAATTGGGAAAGGAACTGGGCAGATCATATAATTGACAACCAAGCAGTCAGTGAGCATTCATAGCACTCACTATGTGTCAGGCATTGTGTTAAGTGCCGGAGATAAAAATATCTCCAGTGCTCTATCCATTGTGTCACCTGGCTTCTCATTTATAATATTGTTTTTATTGTATAAATTGTTCTTCTGGCTCTTTGAGCTATACAGGGAAGGAAAAGAGGGATTTTGTGAAGCAGAAGTGAGGAGGGAGTGCATTCTAGACATGAGGGATAGCCAGTGCAAAGTTGATGGGAAATGGGGTGTCATCGATGAGGAGCAGAGAGGTGAGGCCATTTGGGATAGATTACAGAGGGTGGATGGGATACAGTAAAATGAGCCTGGAAAGATAGGCTGGGCAAGGTTGTGAAGCTATAGACAGGAATTGATATATGGTTCTAGAGGCAATAAGAAGCTACTAGAGTTTTTTCAAAGTGACATGGTCAGACCTGTACTTAAGAAAAGTCACTTTCACTACAGATGAACACGCCATGTACTTCACTGGTGCTGAAGCAATAAGAAACCTAGAGAAAGGTGGATAAATCTCATTGTAGAAGAACTATGGAAATATATAGATGAACTTCACAGGATGAGAAAGTGGGGATGAGTTGTGATCTTTGGGAGTACTGACATCAATGAAATCATAGATCCGTGAAGGTATTAAAACACAGTAGTAATATCATCTGATTTCCCTTGTGTAGTGGGATATTGTATTGGGTAGCACCCAGTTCCATGGGAAGTGCTCCAATCCATCTCTCTGCCACACTTATTTTCATCTAACTGGATACTATGTGCTATATGTCTGTCGCAGGTTGATTGAGCTATAAACAGAATGTTGAAGAAAATGGAATAAAAATACATGATTACAAATTATTTACATTAGAGCTATATTGTGTCCATATGCAGCATATGTTAACGTATAAAAATTTTTATCTTATCATTTCATTTTTCTTTTCCCTCTTATGTTTGTTCTGAAAGACAGTATTAGAAAAAGAACAATGAAGACTTTTAAGTAATATGATTATGTGAAATGTTGTACATGAGGCCAGCTTTCCCATATGATAAATGGGTCTGAAGCCAGCAGAAACTCAAGATACTTCAGGAGAGTCCTAAGCATGCTCAAGCTCTGGGAATCAGTACCTAAAGCCAAATCCCAGTTTGGGCCTTTCAGAACATAAGTGAAGACTCCCATAGGGGACCATAAGGAAATGGTACCTGACTTCATTCTTCAGAGTACTGGGATCCATAGCAAGAGATACAGCAATTTAGTTCTGGATATCCATGCCAGGGTCTTGTAGGAGGCCTGAGACCAAAGGGATGTCAAATATGATATCCTTTACAGCCGGGGTCAGAACCAACTATCAAATTTTATAGGGAGAAGGAGAGAGATGGGCACCTGTACTGAAGCACTAAGAGGCTGAGACAGAAGCTAGGAGTGGGAGTAGAGGACGGACCTAGTACCAGCTATTTTATTCAGAAGGACAAGGGCAGTAGCATCCTGACTACGGGAAGATGGGACCAAAAAGATCCAATTCATCCTGAGCAACAGCCCTAGAGGGGGAGGAGTCTGGGACTGGCACAAAGTCCAGTTCAAGAAATGGTGCTAGAAACAAGTGAATAGGAAAAGATCTTGAACACAATTAAGAAATAATTTGAATTAATAGAAATCCAAGACATAAATAGAGAAGATGTGATGAACTCCACAAGTGAAAAAGTCTCAGAGGAAAAAAATGACTTTACTGAAAGGGCCACTAAGGTCGCTAGAAGAATGAAGCTAGAGATTTTAAAAAAGGAAGTTAGACTTGAAGTAAGACTAGGGGAGAAGGGAGGGCTTAGAGAGGGAATAGTTTTGAAGAGAAGGTAGAAAAGTTACCTAAGTAATGAACAAGTTACCCAAGTAATAAAAAAGAATGGATCAATCTGAACTCATTGACAAGAGTTAACTAGAAAAATTAGAGAGTAAAAAGATTGGAGAAAAATAAGAGAAAGTTTTTTTCCCCCTACTGTTAAAGACAAATGTCCTGCAAAACAGATCAGGAAGACATAATTTAACTGAAAATCATAACCAACCTAAACGAAATCTACCCCGATCTTTTGGAACCAGAGGGCAAAGTGGAAGAAAAACTAAAGATCTATAATTGTCTCTTCAAAGTGATCCCCAAGCTAAAAATACACAGGAGTGTTATACCTAAAATCCAAAGTTTCTAAGTTAAAAAAAAATACAACCAGAAAGAGTTCAAGTACCAATAAACTACAATTAGGGATTATTCCAGGCTATGTTACAATTACAACAAAGGAAAGAGAGTCTTAGAATACATTGTAAAAGCCAAAACATAAAGGCTTATTACCAAGAATAATTTACCTAGCAAAACTGAACATAATCCTATGGGGGAGAATGGGCCTTTAAGAAAATAGAAATCTTTCAAACATTCCTGATTAAAAAACAACAACAATACAACAGATCTGAGTAGAGATTTTGAAATGAAAATACAAAAGTCAAGAGAAGCTTAGAAATGTAAATACATTTCAATAATTAGAAGGGGCTAAATAATGATGAAGTACTTCTAAATGATTAAGACTATAAATTATAGAGATCCAGGAAATTTACATTTTAGCTAGGCTTTGGTTGTATAACCTTATAAAAAACATATGAACTCCTTCGGTTGCCCTTTTTCTTTTGGTCCATTTATTATAAGTGGTAGAAATACTTTGCTATTTTTCCAGTAGTGGTGATTGGCTGGTTACAATGAGCCACCCATGAAACCCATCATGACTTCTTGTTGTTGTTGTAGAGTCATTTCAGTCATACTTGGGTGGTTTGCCATTTCCTTCTCCAGATTATTTTACAGATGAAGGAACCGAGACAAGCAGGGTTAAATGATCTGCTCAGGGTCACAAAGTTAGTAAGTGGCTAAGGCCAGATTTGAACTCAGGTCTTCCTGACTCCAGGCCCAGCTGCACCATGCAGCTGCCACATCATGACTACCAATGTACAGTTGGTGCTGGGGAATGGTGTATGGCTTACAGAACAGAATTTTTCTCTGTGCAAAGTTAACTGATCTGTGTGGAAACAGAGCCTATTCTTATCATTGTCTAACCAACAGAGTTGACCAGTCCAAATAAAAAGGAATTATTATCTATACCATAGTTATAAGGGATATTATTTGAATTGTACTAACATCTGTAAGAACTGTTAAATTTCTTGGCAAAGGAACTCTTTCACTTCAAGACAGTATTTAATACTATATCCGGCAAGAGGACCAAGTTGTCTAAATAAACCAAATGTCTTTAGTTAAATGTGCTTTTATAATATCTACACTGTTTAAAAAAATTGCATTTGAGTGTATACAGCTAAAGCTACTTTCTTCTAAAGCCAAAGCACATGGGTGTGTATGACAAGAGGTTTGAACTCCTTCACTTGGAGAAGCATATTGGATTTTTCTAGAATAAATAACAATAAACTGAGAATGAACAGAAGTTGGCAAGGAAATACAAATTGGTCTTACACTGCTTTACACTATGCAGGCCTTTTTCCTACAGTGGGTTGGTGAAAGCAGCAATGTATCAGGATGAAGATGTCTGCCAAAAATTCCAGTCGATAAATGGAGCTTGGTGAAAATATTATTCTTTTCAAGAATTGAATTTGCTCTTACTGGAACTAGGGCTTCAGAATCTAAGTATGGCATTAAAATCTTTTTATTCAGTATTCTATACATTATGGGTGTGAACTGATATCTAGAATACTTTATTCACTTGTCACTTTAATAAGAGGAAAAACAGGTATACTTATGAGAAGGGAGGACTAAGCAGGTCTCTCAGCAATGATGTTGGAGTAGGGTTCTTAGAATACCATGCCTAGAAACTTAGTTGAGAAAAATGGGGATCAGGTAAGGTATAGAAGGAGAGAGAAACATCTGGCAGGCAAGCCTGGGAAGGAAAAGAAGAGAAATGAGCTTGGCGGGTGATTCTCTCTTCAGAGAAAGTATGAGAGTGTCGAGTGAGCAGTGGAAATGGAATGGAATTTTCAGAGAGTAGGGGTATCTCCTGGCCACGTGGGTAGCATGGTGCTTGAAACAGACTGTAAGACATTGAAGGGGAGAGAGAAACACACACACAGGGCAGGGGGTAGGGGAGAGAAAGAGAAAGAATTACATTTTTGATTGCTGGATTATTAGAACATTAACATTAATAGGAATATTATTAATTAGAAGCAATAGACTGGGAGTGAGGAGTTCTAGTTTCTACCCCTGGCCCTATTATAGTCTTTGTGGTCTTTAGCAACTTATTTAACCTTTCTGGGCTTCAGTTTCCTCATGTATAAAGTAAGGACTATAGAAAACCACTTCCAGCTCTGAAATTATGCAGTTCCATTATCCTGTGCTTGAGATCAAGTAGTACTGATGAGAAAATTTCAGGGATAGACAGTAGCATGAAATAAGATTAATTGAGGAAAATACTAAAAAAAATATTTTCAGTATATGCCCAAGATCTCTGTTAAGTCAATTTTTATCAATTATTGATGACTATTTAATAGTTTGATAATTCCTTCCATACCTCTAGATATTGAGAATTCTCTTTTTTCATCAGTGTCTCCTTTGTCTTAGTTGAAATGGGCTAATGGAAAGCTTTTTTTTTAAAGCAAAGATATTTTACTAAAAAAACTCATATTAGCTTTCTGAAAACCCTTACTTCATATCTTTCCCTAAAATAACAAAGCAGTTTACCATTTTTTTTAAAGCAATCGGGGTTAAGTAACTTGCTCAAGGTTACATGGCCAGTTATTTCTGGGTATGGTGCTAAGTATCTGAGCCCGGATTTGAACCCCAGGTCATCCCGACACTGGAGCCGTTGCTCTTACTTGCTGAGCCACCCCGAAGTTTACCATTTTTAAAGAATTGAAACTCTCCCTACTAATTTTTTCTACTTTCTGAGTGACCCTGCTATTAGGTTATTCTTTTCTATTTGCAGAAATCCAGCCAATGTAAGGAATGGATCAAGAATATTTTTATTCACTAATTGGGCCCAATTCTTCTAATATGGAGGAGATTATTTCTACTAGGATAGCCTTCAATTTTTTTTAAAAGAAAGAAAGGTTTAGGTATGAAAGTGGAACACTTCATGTCATAAATTCACCTCTTTGGATGTGACTGAGCAGAGATTTAAAGAACAAATGGAAATATTGAGAAAATTGGTTTAGCTGCTTCAGAGACAAAAAGCCTCAAGTAAAACCAGAAATTTCAATCTTCTTAATTTTTTTTTAAATTAAGGATAACAGTCTAATGCTCAAAGTGATTTGTGAAGTCACTGATGTATGAGTTCCCTCCGTTAATGTAATTGAAGTCCATCTGTGCCTGACCCTCTTGTATAACTTTTGTCCAGGTCCTCCAAAATGTTCATCATAAGGGGTCCATTCAAAGTGCTGAAGAACTCAGGGGCACCCATGGAACACTCTGGCTATCCACCTGCCATCTTTTTCTCTTGCCCTATGACCAGCCCATCTTCTTTCACACCCATTTCTGCTTACGCCTAACACATGCCTGCCTTTCCATTGCTCTGTGTGATGATGATAATAATTAATAATGATAGCTAACATGTATGCAGCACTATAAGGTTTACAGAGTGCTTTGCATATGATTTCATTTGACCCTCACTTCAGCTCTAGTAGGAAAATGCTCTTACTATCCCCATTTAACAGATGAGCAAACTGAGGCTCAGATAGGTGAAAGTGATTTGTCTATTGAGCACAATTAATATCTGAGGTAGGATTTTAACTCAAGTCTCCCTGATCTAAGTTCAGAGCTTTTTGTACCACATCATCTAACTGCTCTAGTTCTTTGGAGGCAGTGATGTTCCAGGTCTCACTGCCATACAGAAAAACCAATGAGATGTTTATACTGAAAAGATAGGCATTTATTTCAAAAAATAAGTCCATTTTACTCTCAAGCCTGAGCTCAATTTATTTTCCATTTTTATTGTTTGTCCTAGATATGCAGAGTATCAGACAAGTTCTAATAGGGTATTTTTTTAGATGCATGCTGAAATCCAGACAATAGACATTCTTCATCCATTTGGTTTTTCCTGTGTGGATGGATAGGCCAAACTCCTTTGAGTGATTGCAAATTACTTCCAAGGAGACCCTTGTCTTGGGGTTTGATACAATTAAGTTTGCATCATCTACAAAAACAAGGGCATCTGGAGGACCTCAGCTTCTACTCTGGATTTCCTTTATTGGCTAATACTTTTGATGAGCCTACATTTCCTTGTTTTTGTTTGTTTGTTGGTTAATTTTGGGGTCTTGCCTGATATATATGAAGACATAGAAATAATAGCTTGCATTTATGTAACAAATTTTACCAATTTCAGATCCATTTCAACTTTGTAGCACAGTTTAAATGTAAAAATGGAGCACGTCATGTCATAAATTCAGCTCTTTAGATGTGATTGAGCAGGGGTTTAAAGAACAAATGGAAATATTGAGAAAATATGCTTAGCTGGGGTTTATGGGGTTTAGGGTATACCACACTCATTTATTGATCCTCTCTTAGCCAGCTGCTTATTCCAATATTTAGTTTTATTCTGAGCTCTCAAGTAATAAAATAATTTGTATATTGTCTTATTAATTAATAAGATGAATAGGAAGATGGATAGATAAGTAAATAAGACATTTGCTAAGTTCCTACTGTATGCTAAGTACTCTCCTAAGTGCTGGGGATACAAATACAAGCAAGTCAGACAGTCCTTACCCTCAAGGAGCTTCTATTCTAATAAGGGAAGATGACAAATAAGAGGGAACTGAAAATCATAAAGGTGGGTAGGGAAGGAAAGACACTAGTGTGAGTGAGGAGAAACATAACTAGCACCCTTTCCACTGTTGATACCAGGAAGGGAATCACCAATCTGGAGAAAAGGGCCTCTCAGTAGAAGTTTCTTCAGGGTGACATGATGGCAGGCAAGGAGGAGGGAAAGAAGTTCAGGAAGAAAGAGTCCAGGCATAAAATGATGTTATAATGTTTCTCTCATTAACTAATGAATTATCTCAGAGCTTCCACTCTCGTTTATTTAAACTGGATGAAACTTTTCCCCTATAAGCAATTCTTTATAAATCTTTATAAAAACTCCTAATATTCTAGAACCAACTCAATATTAAGGTTACTAACTATATAATTTATTAACAACAGAAGCAATAATAACAAAGATTTATAAATATTTGCAATATTTTAGTTATAAGAAAGATCACCAGAATTAATTCTAACCATCACCATAACTGCATATGACTTGTATTTCTCTCTTTTTCTCCCTTTTCACTCACTCTAATTCTCCTCTCTTATCTCACTCTTTCTCTTCTGTTTCCCCTTTTCTCTCCATCTTTCCAACACTCCTTTCCTCTCTCTTTCCCCATCTCTTCATTCCTCTCTCCTTTTCTCTCTGTCATTCTCTTTCTGTCTGTGTCTGTCTCTCTCTCTCTTTCTCAGTTCCCCTACCTCTGTCTCTGTCTCTCAGGACAACAGGGAAATAATCTCTTCAACTTTCCTCAAACCCTTTCTCTGAACAGTCTCTCACTCACGAATCATAAGTTTCTCTTTATAATGTTTCTTAATAAAATAACAGTTATAACAAGAAGTTTCTCCTTATTATCTGTCTCTGTTCTCCTTAAGTTTAACTTACTGATTCTCATAAATAGAAGCTAAACTCACAAATTTACTGACTCCTTAGCATTTTAGAGAGTGAAAGTTAAAACTATAATTTTAAATTGTCTCTCCTTAAAGAGATAATAGCAATTTCTACAGCTTTTGAAGGAAAGGCTATTGCAATAAAGTTATAACTATAAGAAAGTTTTTGCTGAAAATGCATTGCCTAAGGGGTGGCCAGGTGGCCTGCAGTGAGTAAGAGCCCCGGCCCTGGCGTCAGGAGACCCAGGATCGGTTCTGGTCTCAGATACTTGGCACCCACACAAAATAACTGGCCACGTAACCTTGAGCAAGTTACTTAACCCCAATTACTTTAAAAAAAAAAAAAGAAAATGCATTGCCTAGAAAGGGTTATCTTTAATATACTCCAGCAGAAGTACACAAATATTCAGAGGTAATCATGTAACATTCTTTTCTCTTTCATGGCAATCTGGTTCTTCTCTTAATATGTAAAATAGCATAACCATAGTCACAGCAAAGCATAAACATTCGTGCATATTAGCTATCCCTGTATACTCATAGATATGCATAATCTGCATGGAGCTTAAAAAAACCAACCAACCCCCCCCCCCCAACAAACTAACCTCCTTAAAAGCCAGATGTTGGGAGAAAGGAAAGATTTGGAAATTTCTACATCATGAATTTACTGTAAGGGTCACTATTAGTCGTTTAAAACATCTACCATATCTTGTTCTGGGAGATTTAGTAGAGATACTTAGCTAGATAATAATCTGTATCGGTATTTTCCTTCTTGGCTTCACTTTTATTGTTCTTGTTGCAAAAGATAGTATTGCTTTGTTTCTTATTATTTAAATGAAAATAGTAAATACAATTCTTACTCCACAGTGATTTGTCTATAATTAACACTAAACATCATTTTTCACTCATTCCTCTGCCCCTCTCTCTGAATTCTTGTCATGTATGCATCTGAAATAGATGAAATCACTGGTTTGGGCTATGGTTGCAATCATCCAAATGAGAGAAATTGAATCAGTATCCATACGTCTCAAATAAATCTAGGAACCTTTACCTCAATTTTCCCCCTTTTCTCCCATACCTTGTTTACCTCCCCTATTTTTCCCAACTCCCATCCCATTACCTGCCACAATTCAGACATACCATACATTACTGTAGCATTGAGCTTGGCACCTGAATAAACATTTGCAAACATTTTCTAATTCCCTGCTTTCCCAAGCTTTAATGGATACAGGAGATCTTTCCCAAACTCCCTTTTCCAAAGCAGTTGCGTCCCACCCCATCTCTCTTTGTATTATAAACACAGAACAAATGTATAACTAGTCATCGTGGACATCTGTTGCATGACTAGTGGTGATCCCACCACTCACCAATTAATCAGTATGGTTTTTATTCATCAGTGTCTGAGCTCTGAGAATAACTCTCAGATGAGAAAGCAGTCTCGATTCTGTTTTACATATGATGAGAAACAAATACAGCTTGGCAATTGCATCTGATACTAGGCATGGGGCATTATTATACTAGTTAAAAAAACCCTTTTGAATACAAACATATAACTTTGACAATGAGGAATTTGTATAATTGAAGCCTTCTAAAAACCAGGCTCACCTACATAAAGTTATTTCAGTTGTGGCCTTTGGGGGTCAGTAATTTCCTGACTAAGATTTTTGATGTACTCTCTTCTCTCCCTTGAAATCTGAAATTCTAAGGAGCTAAGGAGCATAATGGAATTATAAGAAGTTTAGTTTTGAGATTACTGTGCTCTGTTTATTGCATCATTAGTGATACTTATTTTCTATGTTAGAATAGTAAATTTTCGCAGAATCATCATTCCACTTTGATTCAATCAGTCAAAAAAATACGATGCTAAGTGCTGGGGCAATGAAGACCAAAAAAAAAAAAAAAAGGAAAAATCTCTGCTCTCTATGTGTTTATATTATAGTCTTAAATAATTTCAGTCTACATGAATGGATAATTTATAGTTGCTGATGATTTATAGTAGATTATTTACTGCCCATTTACAGTATTATAGACATAAAATTGGAACGCACCTGAGAGATGTAGAAACTGAGGTATAGAGGGTTTAAGTGCCTAAGGTCATATGGCTAGGCTGTAAGAAGAAAAACTGGTAATCAGATGCAGGTCTTGCAGTTCTTTGCCCTGATACCCTTTGGTTTGATCATTGAGACAAGAAGGTCACAAACCTAAAGTCCTTCTCATAGAGGTATGCACAAGGGAGATAAAGTAAAAGGAAGTAAGATGAAGATCTATCTGGAAGAGAGTTAGTGTTTCTGTCTCTTCAAATGATCAGATTATCCTGTTATTACTTACCTTTGTAATAATTTTACCTCACATAGAGCAGGTGCTAAAAAAGTGTTCAACTCACACTCACTTGATTTTGGTCTTCAACCCCTCTCTCCCTCCCTCTCTCCCTCCCAAGTTGTTCTAGGGAACAAAATTGCCTCCTGTCCTTTTAAGTGTTTTGGGTCTGCTTGCCATCCCTAAGTCTTGCTTCCAGAATTCAGAAACTCAGACACAAGCACGACAAATCTACTTGATCTATAGCATAAACTAGTAGGAATGCAATTCCCAAGAATTTAAAGCAAGAGGCTCTTCAGCATAGTCTATAAGTGACAATATAGTCAGGAGGGTGATTGAGTCCCTCTTTCTTGCTCTCTACTTTTCTACCTCTTTGTATTTTAGGAGGGGAAAAATAAGAAGGAAGTAGTCATATGGGCAATGGAGATATAGGGACATGTTCTCCATGGACTCTGCTCCCTTTGAAGTGCAGAGGAAAGAAAGCAGGTTTCTAACTGCTCTCCGTACCTGAACCCAACAATCCGTACTTGGACCCAACAATCCGTACCTGAACCCAACAATCCGTACTTGGACCCAACAATCCGTACCTGGACCCAACAATCCCTACCTGAACCCAACAATCCGTACCTGGACCCAACAATCCCTACCTGAACCCAACAATCCATACCTGGACCCAACAATCCCTACCTGAACCCAACAATCC
>NW_027187325.1:10429247-10467285 GCF_028583685.1 Petaurus breviceps papuanus
CCTACCTGAACCCAACAATCCGTACCTGGACCCAACAATGCGTACTTGAACCCAACAATCCGTACCTGGACCCAACAATCCGTATTTGAACCCAACAATCCATACCTGAACCCAACAATCTGTACCTGAACCCAACAATCCCTACCTGACCCTAACACTCCTGTTGCTCCTTTAATCAACTCGAGGGAATACTCTATGGACCAATCTAATTAGCCACTGCCCTCAGTTCCTTGGTTCGTGAAGGTCAGTGAAGTGTCCAGGGCAACGCTCCCCTCATCACTTTGCCATTGTTTCCAATTCTCTTGAACAAGATGGAAGCTGGCTGATCTGTTGGGTTTCCCTCTCAGTCGTCCGTGGAAGTTCGTCACTCCTAGGCTGCCCAAACTAGAAGAAATTAAGGAAGGAGGGCCTGCACTATTCTCTAGCCTCTTGGTTTCCCTGATTCTTGGTGGCCTCTGGGGGGAAGGGGAGAGGATGTTATGTCTAGAGGAGAGGTAGGTGATCAGGAATGATTCTGACAAGCCTGAATGGTGAATTAACAAGATCCAGTTATAGGATCATAAATACATCTGGACAGGACCTCAGGAATCATCTACTTCGCCCCATCATTTTATAGGTGAGGAAACTAAAACCAGATCGTTTAAGACACATAGGTTGCAAATGGGAGAATCAAGTTTAAGCTCAGTTTCTGCAGCTCCAAGTTTGGCAGTCTTTCCATTGCCCCATGGTGGGGAAGGGGACAGGCTGGATACTTAGCATCAGGGCTCAGTAACTCATTATACAGCAGATTGCTGGTGCACAAGGAACAGGTGGTTTGTTCTGCAGGTCCGTTTGGCCATGGGTCTTGCATTTTATTTGCAAGGCTCTATGGGTGTATGAATATACATACAGCTGTAAATTAGGCATGCCATTACTCACTGCCCTAAAGAAACAATGGTTGAATTCTGCTACATTCTGTGAAAGTTGCTTTTGGAACTCGTTCAACCTTCTTAGGTTGAGATACAGGTTTGTTTTAATGATTTTTTATCTTCTCTAGTCCCATGATGCTGCTACTTGAGAGAGTTAGGGCAGTTGAGTGTGTGGGAAGTCGGCAGCTAGGGACTCTGATTTGTAGCAGGGCACTGGAAAATCATTCTGTGGTCATAGGTAAATTGGTCTTAACACCTAACTACCTGAAAGAGGGAGGCTGGATTGGATTGAAAAGACGTTTTCCTTCTCCTCTAATATGAAAGAGGCATGCAGTTCCTGAGAAAGGCAGGATGTGGCAGGTGCAGGGAGGTAAATTGAGACTCAGCTAGTGAGTTTTTCAGAGAAACTCAAAAGCAGTCTGGTTGGTGTTGGAGAGGCCACTGAAGCCTAGCTGGCTCCATCCCCCGATGTCTGGAGGAGGAGCCTGAGGTTGAGACGTGAAGTACACCTGGGTAGAGTTAAAGCACTGTCTTTACAGGACAGCTGGCAACAGATGGGGGTTTGCTTGTGGGTTCCCCCCTTCCTATTCTCCCAGACTAGGAGAAAAATTATTAAATCCTAAGCTTATCTGTTCTTTAAAGTTTGTTTATATTTCTGTTTAAATAGTATGAAATGCTGGCTTAAGAGAAAGGATCATGAATAACAATAATAATTTCTGATTTGTATGTATTTCATTCTTTGGAATAGGGATTTGGAGAGGACAGTGATGATTATGGTATACAGAGAAAGGACATGAGATGGAGCAAATTAGACTTTCTGTTGGAAATGGTTTGGGCTTTTTTAGCTTTTGAAGCTAAATGAAAGAGAATTCTATTGATTTTCATATTCCATAATTCTCCTCAAAGCAGAATACACAGATTCTATAGCTACTTTACCCAATCCCAATTTAAACTGGCAGGATGGGTCCCCAGAAGGCAGCTGTTATTTCTTCCTTCAAAACTCTAGGAGGCCCTGAAGGATTGAGGTGAGGGAAATATGCTTTAATGCTATCACTTCTAAACTTTCAATGGTGTACTTCTTCCTGTGATTATCAATTGATAGCAACTAATCAACCAGACAATTAACTTTTAGAAATGGGTGTCTACTAAGGTGGTAAAGAAAGGGAATTAGTACAAAATATTCCCCTAAAAATCTGGGGCACACTCTCACACCAACACATAAAACATGTAGGGTAAAGTGGGCTCAACTTAGAGAACCCATGTGACAAAGGGGTAACTCACAGCTCTTGAAGTCTGGAAGTCTTTTCCTCTTCTCTGTGGGGTGGGGACCCATGAGTTTCCCCTTATATATTTTTATGTTAGGCTTCTTTTAAAAAAAAATTTATTTTTAGTTTTCAACATTCACTTCCATAAGTTTTAAATTTTCTCCCTTTCCCTATGCTCCCCCTCCCAAGACAGCATGCAATCTGATATAGGCTCTACATATACATTCCTATTAAACATATTTTCTCATTAGTCATGTTGTATAGAAAAATTAGAACAAATAATAACCATGAGAAAGAAACATAGAACTAAACAAAACAAAAAAGAAAACAGTATGTTTCGATCTTCATTCAGATTCCTTTTTTTTTTCTGGATGTTTATGGCATTTTCCATCATGAGTCTTTTGGAATTGTTTTAGGTTCTTGCATTGCTGAGAAGAGCTAAGTATATCAAAGACTTCTTGCAGAATCTTGAAGTTGCTTTTCCTTAGTATGTCTCACTTGTCTGGCTCCTGATGCAGACACAAACACCAATCTCTGCTCTTCCAGAGACCCTGTTAGGGAGGTCAGCAATAAAGTCTAAATCCTTTAGGCCTCCAAAGTTTATTTTCTAGTTATGCTTAGAGTGGGGAGGAATTGACTAAGGGAAAATAATGCCAGTGGGAATGACTGAAGGACAAAGTTTGGAAAAATGGCTCTGCTCACATGAAAGTGGGTGTCATAGAAGAGAGAGTAACTGGCTTTCCTGTTAAACCAAACACTTCCAATCTCATACACTGCTTTACACTCACAGATTTATGTTTTTCGAATTTCCTTTTTTGTAATTTGAAAAAATTTTGTCATTAGAATTGCTAAATTTAATCATATATATCTTGGAATTTGCAGCCTAAGTGTTTTGTTTTTCCTGAAGGTAATCCACAGATGTATAAATAGATAGATAGATTTTTTTTAATTGCCATTTTTTTCTGATTTTGTTTCATATATTTTCAACAGTTTTCTTGTATTATTTTTTTATTATCGTGTACAGCTTTTTTGACTGTGTTTTTCCAGAAGACCTCTGACCCCTAACATGCATCCTGTGCATCCTGTCTCCAAGGTCAATGTGTTGCTTGTATAGCGATCAGATTTTCTTTTAATGCTATTGCTTTTTGTTCTTCCAGAGTGTCCTCCGCTTCTGTGTCTTTCACATTCCTGATCAGTTGCTTTTTCTTTTGTTTCTGTAGTGATATTTGCCACCATGGATTTAAATTTTCCTATTTTGTTTATTATTTCTGCTTTGCAGGTCATAAATTCTTTGATGATTCTTATTTCTGTCTTGGATCATTTGGGTTCCTCCTGCTTTGGTTCTGTGGTATCTTGACAATCTCTGTCTCATCAGGTGTTGATTCAGTTTCTTTTGTTTTGCAATATTTATTCATTGCTATCCAGACTAATTTAGATAATCAGGAGGCCATATTCCCATCTATTATTGATATCTTCCTTGTTGGTTTATGTGCTTGTGCTCAAGATTATTAATTGAGTATTTCTCCTTTTGGAGTCTGGTTATTTCAGTCTTTTCCCCTTATGTTCCCCTCTCTCTCACTTTCTGACTGATTCCCCTTTGATAAGCAGGTTTCCCAGGAATTAAGCCTCAAAGTTGTTTCAGCCTCTTCACATCAGAGAATCTATTTTTCAGTGGTCCAGGTCTCTGCCACAAATGACTTCTGAAGGCAAAGACCTGGTGTCAAGTAGATGCTAGTTCCTTTTGCTTCAGGTCTAGTGGAGTCCCTGCATACTGGTTCCCTGCCCTGTTTCCTCTGTTCTTTAGTCCTCTGGCCGAACCCTCTTGTGGTGTAGTAACTGCCAATCTGTTGTCCTGACAGTACAACCCTGCCAGAATGTCCTCCTCAAGAATGAAGGACAAGTAACAACTGATACAACAGCAAGAAACCAGAATGTGGTTGGTGGGGGAGGTGTTGCTAAGTGATCATGTGGGGGAGTAGGGATCAACCTTCTCTGTTCTTGCATCATTGAGTCGTTACTTCATTTTTAGGGTTCTTGGTGTCTAAATCATGGTGAGAACTGAAACTGATTTATTTCTTGCTCATAATTACTATTTTGGAGAGGTCTGAGAGGTTGTGAGAATTGGAAAAAAATGTTTCATCCTCTATTTTGTTGGTCTTGTGACCCAGAAATCTTAAGCTAACGAATTTCTATCTGTCAACTAAGAGTTCATCAAATTTGTTGTTGTGGTTATTGTTCGGTCGTTTCACTCATGCTTGACTCTAACCCAATTTGGGCTTTTCTTGGCAAGGATACTGGAGTGGTCTGTCATTTTCTTCTCTAACTCATTTTACAGATGAGGAAACTGAGCTAAACAGGGTTAAGTGACTTGCCCAGGGTCATACAGCTAGGTAATGTTTGAGGCCAGATTTGAACTCAGGAAGACTCATCTTTCTGACTCCAGGCCAGGCACTCTATCCATTGTGTCTTTTAACTCCCTCATTTTACAGAAGAGGAGACTGAAACCAAGAGAGGTTAAATGACTTGACCAAGATCACATAGGCATCATTTGGAAGAGCCAGGAATTTAACCCAGGTTCAAATCATATACCCTTTCCACTCTATTGGGCAGTGGCTCTGAGGACCATACCTATCGTTACCTATAACCAGCATATAAAAATTCGGAGGAGCAGCATTATTAGTTGGTGTTGGTAAAGCCTGAGCCATCACACTATTTGTATTAGGAGAAAAACACAGTGATCTAGGTGAAACCTCTTCATAGCAGAAAAGCGTAACTTTGGGGATCCATCGTCTTAGGGTAACTTTTTTTCTGTTTTTCCCTCTTTATGCTCTCCTCTTCTATGGGTATCTGTGGAGAAATTTTTTTCTACTAGGCTGTATTGTGATTGGCAGGAGATGAAAATGGCTAAGAGTTGGGGTGAAGGAGACCTGAGAAGATGTTGGTACATGCTTCTGAGATGTAAAAGAGAAGATTTCTCAATGGTATTTGCAATATTCTCCCAGTTTCATTTTAAGAAAGTATTATAGGAAAGGGATCTAGCCAGTAAACCCCAAATTAACCAGGTAGCTTTTGGCCATAAAAATTTATCTTCATTTGGGCAGAAGTTGTGAAAAGCTTTTTGTAGAAGGGATGGTGTCAAGATGGTGGAGTTAAAGCAGGAACTTGCTTGAACTTGTGTCCCAATAACCTCCAATACCTGTAAAAAATGACTTTAAACAAATTTTACACAGAACCCACAAAATGACAGAGTGAAATACATTTCCACCTGGTAGACCAGAAAGGGTCTATTGCACCAGGCTGAGTGCAGAGCACAGTCCCACATGGGCCACTCCAGCACAGACTGGCAGCACAGACCAGCCAGAGCAGATTTCAGAAGACTGAATCACTGGCAGCCATGGTGGTTTACAGTCTTCTCAACCCATAAACACCAAAGAGAAAGTAAAAGGTCAGTGGGGAAACTGTTGAACCTGAGTGAGAGAAGATCATGGTCTGGCCCCTGACCAAGGGCAGTGGAGGTGGCTATGGCTGCATCCGCTGTGGTGGTGGCTGCTTCTGGAGCTCCAGGCCCACAGATGGTAGGGAGACCAAGCAGCTGACCAGAGGGCAATTGCAGGAATCTCTTTGCTGGTGCTAAGGCAGATTTCTCTTGCTTTGCCCTGCTTGGATCTTGGTCTCAATCTTAGGTAGTTGTCCTGAGGTGAGGAGCACTGGCATGGCAGAGCTTGTTGAGACTATGGAGAGGGTGCCAACCTCACATTTCTGAGTCAGGTGTCTAGAAGAAGCTCTGACAACAACTACACAAAACCCCAGAAATGTGGGACATAGCTCTCTACACTCTGGAAGCAGAGTTCCACCTTGGCAATGAGCTCAAAAGTAGACTAATTGGCTGGCAAGATGAGCAAACAAAGGAAGAGAAATCAAACTATAGAATCATTTTTTTTGGTGACAAAGATGATCAAAACATAGAACCTGAAGAAGACAACAAAGTCAAAATACTTCCATCAAAAAACCTCCAAGAAAAATATGAATTCGTCACAGGCCAGGGAGGAGCTCAAAATGGATTTTGAAAATCAAGTAAGAGAGGTAGAGGAAAAATTAGGAAGAGAAATGAGAGTGATGCAATAAAATAATGAAAAACAAGTCAACAGCTTGCTAAAGGAGAGCCCCCAAAATACCGAAGAAAATAACACCTTAAAACTTAAAAAAAACTAACTCAAATGGCAAAAGAGACCCAAAAAACCAATGAGGAGAAGAATGCCTTAAAAAGCAGAATTGACCAGATGGAAAAGGAAGTTCAAAAGTTCACTGAAGAAAATAATTCCTTCAAAATTATATTGGAGCAAATTGAAGCTAATTACTTTATGAGAAATCAAGATATTATAAAATAAATCGAAAAGAATGAAAAAAGTAGAAGACAAGGTGAAATATTCATTGGAAAAACCACTGACCTGGAAAATAGATCCAGGAGAGATAATTTAAAAATTATTGGACTACCTGAAAGCCAAATAAAAAAAAGAGCCTAGATATCATCTTTCAAGAAATTATCAAGGAAAACTGCCCTGATAGTCTAGAACCAGAGAGTAAAATAGAAATTGAAAGAATTCACGTATTACTTCTTGAAAAAGATCCCCAGTGGGTGGCTAGGTGGTGTAGTGAGTAGAGTGCTGGCCTTGGAGTCAGGAGGACCTAAGTTCGGATCCAGCCTCAGATGCTTAACACATACAAATAAAAAACCTAGCCGTGTGACCTTGGGCAAGTTACTTAAACCCAATTTCCCACCAAAAAGCAAAAAAAAAAAAAATCCCCAGAGAGGCCTGGACTCTGATGCCGAAGCCATGGCATGGAGACAGAGGCCCAGACGAGGTCTGATCAACATGGCAGCAAGTTGACCCACCAACCACAAGGGCCACTGCCAGGCCTATCACCACAGGGCCGGGACTGGACAGAGCAGGGTAAGAGTCAAATACAGGGCCCTTGGCAGGGGTGGTAGCTGCTCCTGGGACTACCAGTGCACAGCCCAGAAATTTAAAAAGCCCCTATCTGGACCTCCAGGGATCAGAATGGCAGAGTGAATCCCGGCTGCTCCAATCCCCCACTTTGACCCTGAAAACATAGTAATTATTGCCCCAGGGCAAAACCTTAAACAGTAAAGGCTTGGGAACCCTAGAGGAAGGGCATGGCTAGGACCCTGCCTCAAAATGGGTAAAAAGCAAACTACAAAGACAAAGACCCTAGAGTCCTACTATTGTGAGAGGGAGGAACCAAATTCAGAGGGAGACAGTGTTGACTCCACACCTACAGCTGAAGCATCAGCAGGGAGCTGGTTTCAAGCACAGAAAGCATTCTTAGATGAGCTCAAAAGGAACTTTGAAAACCAAAAGTAGAAAGACAGAAGATAAAATGGATAATTCTTTTAAAATCAAAATTGCAAAATTAGAAAAACATTACAATAAAAAAAAAGCTCCTTGAAAAGAAAAATGTGTGATATGGAAAAGGAGCTCCAAAAACTAACCAAGGAAAATGATTCACTAAAAACTAGAATCAACCAAATTGAAACAAATAACTCAGTGAGGAACCAAGAATTAGTCAAACAAAACATGAAGAATGAAAAATTAGAAAAAGAGGTAAAATATCTCAATGGAAATATAACTGACCTGGAAAAAAGATTCAGGAGAGATAATCTGAGAATCATAGGCCTACCAGAAAATCATGATGGAAAAATGACGCTGAACAACATTCTCCAAGAGCTCATTAAGGAAAACTGCCCTGAGATACTAGAACCAGAGGGTAAAATAGAAATTGAGAGAATCTGTCAGTCAACTCCTGAAAGAGATCCCAAATTGAAAATTTCACAAAGTGTTGTGGCCAAACTCCAGAACTACCAGGTAAAGGAGAAAATACTACAAGCAGCCAGAAGGAAACAATTCAAATATTGCAGAACCACAGTGAGAATCGCACAGGATCTGGAAGCCTCTACACTGAAAGATCAGAGGAAGTGGAATACAATTTTTCGCAAGGCAAAAGAGCTCGGGTTACAACCAAGGATCACCTACCCAGTGAATTCGAACATATTCTTCAAGGCAAGGAGATATATTCAACAATATAACAGATTTCTAGACCTTCCTGATGAAAAAGCCAGAGCTCAATGGAAAATTCAACCTCCAATTATGAGACGCAAGAGAGACAGAAAGGAAACAAGGAAACACACACACACACACACACACACACACCCTGTTGTTTAATAAGAACAAATTGTTTATAGACAAGTAGAGGGTAGGGGTATAAATTTTACAAAATGATGATAAAAAAACCTTATTAAGGGCTATAAAGGGACTGCAATGGAAGTAGAGGAAAGAATGAAGTGGAAAAGGGTAAATTATGCCACACTAAGAGGCATAAAAACTATATAGTATGGCTTAAGGAGGGAATAACATACACACTCATTGGGGTACCTTACCATACAGGAAAGTAGTGGGGAAGAAGATAAGAGGGGGGAATGATAGAAGAGAGAGCAGATTGAGGTAGGGGCTAGTCAGAAGCAAACACTTTTGAAAAGGGGCAGGGTCAAAGGAGAAAATAGAATAAATGGGGGGTGGGATAGGGTGGACAGAAATATAATTAGTCTTTCACAATATGACTACTATGGAAATGTTTTGCATAACACATGTATAACCTACATTGAATTGCTTGTCTTCTCAATGGGGCAGAGTGAGGAGGGATGAAGGAAGAGAATCTGGAGCTCAAAGTTTAAAAACAAATGTTAAAAAACTGTTTTTATATACAACCAGGAGATTACATATACAGGCAATCGGGTATAGAAATCCATCTTGCCCTACAAGAAAGTAAGGGGTAAGAGGGAATAGGGGGGATGTAAGAGAGGGCAAACTGGGGGAAGGGGTGTTCACTATGCTTGCCTTCTTGGGGTGGGGAGTAGGGGAGAAAATCTGTAACTCAAAGTCTTATGGAAATGAATTTTGAAAACTAAAAATAAATAAATAAATTCTGGAAGGAAAAAAAAAAGAATGTATTATAGCAAGTATGCCATTCCAAGTATTCAGGGGCAGAAAAATAAGGAGGAACAGTGGGGATGTTTTATTTCTGGGGTTGAGACATGGGATTTACCTCACACTGTTCTGGGGAAGATAACTGGAAGAAGACCACAGGAATTCAGAATCAATGGAGAGCATGCTGTGCAAGGTACCTATATGGAAGTCATTGAAATGCAAACATAATAGTACCAGTATAGTCTTGTAGTCTAATAAAGACAATAGAGAACTCAGCCTGGGCATGTGGGAGACTATGTTCATGAATATTAATGACATAATAATGAGGGAAAGCAGTAGAAGAGACAGAACATCTAGGACTGCTGTTTGAGTGACATTTGGATAGGAGTGAGGAATGACCTAAGACCTGAGTGTACCAGGGGATAAAGAAGTGGCTTATTGAGTATGACATCTTGTTATCCTTAGGCTTCCCCCCCAACCCCTGCAGTAGAATTGTTTCCTCACATCTTTTACTTGGTGTTATATGTTACATTGGATTAAGAATGTCTTAGATAAATCTAGGTTAGGTTTTACATGATTATATGTATAATGGGTAGCATATTGCTTGCTTTTCAATGGGTAGGGGAGAGGGGCTGAAGGGAGGGAGAGAATTTGGAATTCAAAAAATTAATACTTAAAAAATAAAAATCTTAAAAGAGTTTTTTAATAAAGATAAATCCAGGTTTCCTCTATGTTGCTGTCACTCTAAGAACCCACAATGGAAGGGAGAACCAAACGGTTTGCCAGTGATGAATATATCCCAAGGTGAACTATAATTGCATCCTTGATTATTTCTTCTGGATCATTCCCTACACTCCCAGATGGGCATGAAAAGTAGGGATATAGGTCATTATCTTTTGGTTGTTTTTATTTTTATTTTTTTGGTAAAAATAATCTTGTGATCATTTTCCCTTTACAGTTGTCTCCCTTTTAGATATCTTGAAATTCAGTCCCAGGATATCCATAAAAAATGTGTTACCTCTAGTGCAAATTTCTTCTGACTATATTAAACCAAGTCCAGAAGCTCTTCTGAGATTCATCTTAATGACCCTGCTACTGCAGAGTAAGGTGGCCACATGCGTTGAGTAGCCTGATTAAGACAACTAATGCCTGTGTTTATTTTTCCCAGGAACATCCTGGGAGCTGTCCTTTCATTTAGCTGTGGCTTTGTTCATGTCTCTGCTTCTGCAAAGGCTAGGAGGATTTTAGGAGAATCAGGGGTTCACAGAATTCATTCAGGCTTTGCCTCAGGTGCTGTCTGCTTCTGTGAAGTCTTAACTGAACCCTGTCAACCCTCACCCCACATTGATGTGGGCTTTACTTTCCTTTGTTTGGACTGTTTTATGTTCTGAGTACACTGTTTCTGGAATGTTATAAGATTATATGCCCTAGTATTGGAGGTATCTATTGGGGAGGTATTTAGGTCACATTGACATTTCAGAGTATAAATCACTTACACCAGTAGTCTCACCATCATACTTGCTTAAATAAGTAGCCACTACACTAGAAGACTATATTAAAAAACTATTTTCTTTTTTTCCCCAAGCAAATTTTCTCTTTTAAAAAATTCTTTTAAAATTGAATTAAATTACAATTTTAAAATTTTATGTTTAAAAAATTAAATTATGTTTAAATTATGTTAACGCAATCATAACTAAAAGCAAGCATTCCAAATGGGAAAAATAGGGAATTATAAAAAGGAAGCCAAGAATTTCTCTTATGTCATTGATTTTTTTAAAAGTACTTATTAAATTTTATGCAACAGTAACAAAATTTCACTGTTTATGTCCCCGGGTAGTTGCTATTAATATCCCCTTTTTGCAATTGAGGAAATGACGCAGAGAGTCAGCTAGGTGGTACAGTAGATAGAGGGGAATCAGGAAGACCTGAGTTCAACTCTGCCCATAGACATTTACTGTTTGTGTGACCCTGGGCAAGTCACTTAACCCTGTTTGCCTCAGCTTCCTCATCTATAAAATGAGCTAGAGAAGGAAATGGCTACTCACTCCAGTATTTTGGCAAGAAAATGACAAATGGGAGTCTGAAATGACTGAACAACAGCAATGAAGTAGACAGAGGCTAGTGATTTGCCCAGGGTTATATAACTAGTAAATGTTTGAGATAAAATTTGAACTTAGGCCTTCCCGATTCCAGGTTCAGTGCTCTATCCATTATGCTACTTACTGTCCATAGGACAAATAATTGGAGTTCCAAATGAGTAGGTTGTGATAAGAGAAAGGCACTTACTTAAATTAACACTGAGGAAAAGGGATTACCCACTAGTTATACAAAAACTGTCTGAAATTTTTATGGGCTTGAAAAATTGTGTTTCCAGTGAAGGTGACATTGGTTATCATCATCCAACAATCTTGTCTCAAACACAGGGGGAAACCACTTCAGAAAGGGCAAGAGGACTGAATCTAGACACAATGACTTTTTTGCCTAGAATATCAACTATGGAAAATTCTAAAGCACACAACCTCCAAAGCACAAAAATACTAATAGTCATCTTGGCTCTTCTGTGAGTTTTAGTGTAGAGAACCAAACCTGAATCTATGTCAGCTCATACCACCTTCCCCTCAGGTAGAACTAGTTGCATTTAACCAGTCAGTAGACTAGTTTTTGATGGTTTAAGTGAACCTTAAGTAGGAGTTACACATGCATTAAGGTGACAGTATTAGAGACTTCCTCTATTAAGTGTGCCTTGCATATAATTGGAGGTGTTTATTGCCATACCTGTTAATGACTGCAATTTTGAGTCATGCTTATGTTGTTATTTTGCTGTTATTTTTGTTTTCTCATATAACTTATAGTATGATTTTGGCATAACACCTGTTATAAATAATTTTTCTTCACTTATTTGCACAATATGTTAATGACTATAGTTATGTTTATTCTACCTAAGCCTTACTGATACTGATATTACCATGACTAGCTAGCTTTGCTTTGCTCTGTATGGTTATTTGCTTGCATACTATGTATGGTTAAACATACTCTCAAAATATGTATACATTATATCCCTCCAAATTACATTGGGACATTTGGTTACTGAAGTATCCTGTCAAGTGATGATTTGTATAGTGCTATGTCTTTTGCACAAACTGTGAATACAAATATTTTCAATGATATTATCAGATAATTATGTGGGATGCCAGGAAAATCACCCTTATTACTTGTAAAGTGCTGATATTTGTACTTTTACCAAATATTTAACAGATTCCAAATATACCAAGGCTGATCGTCTATGGGACACAATGTCACCATGTGTTGTGAATCATAATCCACCAGACATAGACATTATAACTTGGATTCCTGGAAAGGGCTGTGTGAAGGCTTTTAGGATATCTTTTAAGAAATGTCTAGGAAAATGATAATGAAAGAGTAGAAATTGAAATGAGATCTGGAGAGAATGGAGTTCATCTTGCATCTTGGCACCATGTGGACTTGTCAGAATCAAGTATTTAGCCAGATCTCTGAATTTGTGTTCTGCTTTTCCCTTTAAAGACTCTGAACGGTGATGCCTATTTTGCTGCCAACGTGAAGGGGAGCGACTCATGTACTACTCAGACCAGATTTGGTGAGATCACTTCAGCTGCCCACCACTCCTGTGATTCTGAAGAGAAGGATGCAAATGCTTTTAAAAAATTATCTAGTATTTTATTTTGCCCTGATTACATGTAAAAATAATTTTTGACATTTGTTTCTAAGGAAGTGACTGTTAATTGCTTCATTCCTCCAGAGTACTGTCTCAATTCTTCTCCAAGGGATAGAAGAGTTAAAGCAGGAGAACCTGGTTCCTATTGCAGATAGCATCCAAACTGTTTATTGGCCTGATACTCCCTGTTCTTTTTTTGCTACCATTTATCCCAAGTGTTATGTAAAGAAAATAATGCTAAACATTGTTGTGTTTTTAGTATTTGTATGGGGCTGGAGAAGAAAAGCTGAAGACAGGTGTAGCTTCAACAGCCTACATGGAGAAAAAGGGAGGGAAGCTTGAGAGACAGTGATTTCTACTTGGGGAATCATACCCCTTTTAAGCCAGCACAAGATTGATTTAGAGAAGAAAAGGTAATCAGAGAGATTAGTAACCCCCAATCCCCTAGACATCATCAAGATAAGCTTCTTGGGGCATATGTCAGCCTGCTCTGGACTCCCAAAGGAGGCTCTTTGTACTGTTTTGAGGGTCCCCTTTTGGATTTCTTTACAATTGTACATGCTGTTGCTTCCCTATGCCTATTTCGCTTCCAAGAAGCTAAATGATGAATATTTTATATGACAGAGAAATACCTCATCCTCATCCACTTTTATACCTTCATGTCTATTACATAAAAGAAAGTACTTGATAAAGGATTACATTTCTTTTATTTTTTTTCTTTTTGGAGGGGGAAGGGCAGGGCAATTGGGGTTAAGTGATTTGCCCAAGGTCAAACAGCTAGTAAATGTGTCAAGTGTCTGAGGCCACATTTGAAATCAGGTCCTCCTGTCTCCAGGGCTGGCACTCTATTCACTGTGCCACCTAGCCACCCCTAAAGGATTACATTTCTTATGATGCATGCAGCTATTGTGTTTGAATATCATGATAAGGAAATTTTAAAAGAAAACTAGTTTACAGCAGAGATCTGTGTCTGGAGAGAGTTCTTCAAATAAGCTAGTGTTCATATTTTCATGAATACAGAAGTTTTATGAAATAATATACTCTTCTCAACACTAATCACATGAATTTTCTCTCTCAGCAAACATTGATAGTTGTTGATTCAAAGTGTATCTTGGGTGAAGTTGAACGTTAGAATCCTAGAGTACTTTCCCATGGAATGTCCCCTGGGGACATTCTGCTATTAGGAACTAGTTCCAAACTGAGATTTGGATTTTTTTTTGCCTTGGATTGTGCTTCAAGCCTACATTTCTGGCAGTTAACTGTTAACATCAAATGACTATGTTTTCCAGTGACTAATTTCTCTCTCTCAAAGAAAAAAGGATGTTACTAGTAGTGTGCTGGCAAATATTTAACAATAGGCTTTCCAGAAAAAAAGAAGTACATTATTATATATTTTAAATTTAGTATTTATTATTATTAGCACATTCTCCATTATTTTCTTAGTTTAGGAATCTAAGTCTATAAAACAATAAATCAAGCCCTGATTTGTAGTGTTTGCTGATTTCTTAGGTGTATATGCTCACACTAAAAATTTAACAATCATGTCTCATGAGTCACTATGTGTTGGGTATATATTTCTCACCTACTCTAACATTCCTTCTAATCATTCCACTGATCCATCAAGAATATGCACCAGTTTTAGGAACAAAGGGATTGGAAAGCAGTCCACTTCCTGAAGTCAAAGTGTCACTAATATTTTTATTTTGGATTTTAATGTGACAGTGTCTGTACACTGCATTCTATTTAAGTTGCTTGCTGATGGATAACAATAGATATCAACTGAAGTATAAAAGCCAGCTGTACTTTGTGGGAACTAGAATCCTTACATGCTCCAAAAAGCAGTTCCTTCTGCAAATATCTGAAACTTAATCCCCATTATGTGGTAACTCACTCCACCCATTCACTGGTATGCAACTACATAGTTTGGGATTTTTTTGCTTTATGAATACCATGTAGAAAAAAGCACCTATTTACAGCTTCAGAAAGAAAAAAAAAAGACTAAATTATGTAGAGATGTTTCCCAGCCAAGAAATGAAATGGAAGATGGCAATAAGGTTTTAATTTTCATAATGTTACAGTGGTCTCCATTTCTTGCTATGTTCTTTCATGTCGAGTCACCAGTTTTTACTATTGTGCACTTAGCTTGTCCTTTGAAAATGCATTTTTTAAAACTTGCAATTGATTATGCCCACTGTGAAAAGTCTTGTAAAAGCTTGTGTGATCTTTTCGTGTTAATGGGGCTTTGCTTCTTTGGCATCAAAAGTACCCAAATAAGCTCATTGCATTCTTCTTTTGTTGGTTTCTCCTCAACTTCCCATAATTTTGAGAAGTAATATATTTGTTGCTGTGCTCCTCCCCAATCACTGCTAGCCATTTAGTCTCAAAAGCATATCAATAACAAAATATATGTGCGTATATGCACACATATACATATATAGCATAGATATGTATGTGTGCATATATGCATATATATGAAATATATGTACATATATGGACAACATATCTTTTGTTAGAGTAACAAGTGGATTTCCATTGCTAGATTCTGTCTCTTATCAAGAGAAAAACTCTCAGGTCATTAACTAGAAATGTCATATTGACAATGACTAGAAAGGAGAAATGTTATATAAAGAATATAATGGATCTTATAATTTGATATGGTCTGATAGTTTATCTGTTTTTGTGATCATTAGTTTTATACGTCTCTTTTTATGGTACCTATTGCTAAATGGCTTCTGTGCTCAGGCAGAAATGTTAAGAGAGAAGATGAGAAGAAACAAGGGGCCAAAAATCTTCCTTGGGTGCTTTGTGAAGTTTATTGTAAAAGAGTTGGTGAAATCAAGTTGGGAGACTCCAAGTTGTCTTTAGGAAAGAAAAGATGAATTTTAAACATATTACAGATATTGGTTTTGAACTTGCAAAATGGTTTCCCCTCTGTAATTAAATACGGCTTTAGGATTAGAAGGGACTTTAAAAGCCATCTCTTTTAATTCTCTCATTTTATGTATGAGGAAAGTTTGTGACTTGCTTGAGCCAGTCAGTCCATAAACATTTATGAAGCACCTACTATGTGCCAGGCATGTGCTAAGACTTAGTGATACAAAAATGGGCAAAAGACAGTCCCTGCTCTCAATAAGCTCATAGTTTAATGGGGAAGCAAATATGCAAACAACTATGTGCAAAAAAGCCTCTTATCCTCCCCATCCATGCTCACAGTTCTCTCATTTGTGCCTCTTTTGTATGAGATAATTTGCTCCATTTTCCCTCTCCCTATCCAATTTTATTTTTTAAGATCATCCCATCATAATTAACTCAATCCCAAGTCTTCTATGTCTGTATATTCTTTCAAACTAGCCTAGTGATGTAATATTTTTAAGAGGTACAGATATCATTTTCCTATACAAGTCTACTTTAAGTCCCTTATAATTAGTCTTTCATGTTTACCTTCTTATGCTTCTCATCATTCTTATAAGTCAAATTTTCCATTCAGTTTTGATCTTTTCCTCAACAATACCTGAAAGTCTTTTAGTTCATTAAATATTCAATTTTCTTATTGTAAGATTACACTTAGCTTTGCTGGTTAGGTAATTCTTTGTTGCAAATCCAGCTCCTTTGATCTTCAGAATATTATATTTCATGCCCTTCAGTCTTTAAATGTAGAAGCTGCTAAATATTGTGTTATCCTGACTGTAGCTCCACAATATTTGCATTATTTATTTCTAGTTGCTTGTAATATTTTCTTCTTGATCTGTTTGCTTTGAAATTTAGCTATAATGTTCCTGTAAGTTTTTATTTTGGGATTTTTTTCAAGTAGTGATCAGTGTGGGTTTTTTTCAATTTTTATTTTACCTTCTAGTTCTAGAACTTCAGGATAATTTTCCTTAAAAATGTCTTGATGTATAGAGTATACTTGACTCTTATTTTGGTTTTAACTTTCAGGTAGTCCAAAAATTCTTATATTATTTTCCCCTAATCTGTTTTCCAGCTCAGTTGCTTTTCTAATGAGACGTTACACATGGTCTTTTACTTTTTCATCCTTCTGATTTTTAAAAATTATTTCTTCATGTCTATGAAGCCTTTAGCTTCCCTGTGCCTGATTTTAATTTTTAAGTAGTTATTTTCTTCAGTAAGTTTTTGGATCTCTTTTTCCAATTGGTTGACTGTTTTCCATATTTTTTTTTTTTGCTTTTCTTGCGTTGCTCATTTATTTTCCCAATTTTTCCTCAAGCTTTTTTATTTGATTTTGAGAGTCTTTTTTAAGCTCTTTCAAGAACTCTTTTTTTGTGCTTGTGACCATTTTACGTTTTTCTTTGAAGCTTTACAAGAAGCTGTTTTGCCTTCTAAGTTTGAAACTTAATCACTTGTATCACTATGGTTGGGTTCTTTCTCTGTTTTTTTTTTCTCATCTTTTTACCTATTTCTTAGCTGTTAACTTTATGTTAGAGTTAGGCTCTGTTCTCAGGGTATGAGAAATAATGTCTTAGGCTTCAGGTTTTTCATGCTATTGTTTTCTGAGCTTGATCTGGGGACCTTTGATCTCTTGGGTCTTCCAATGTTCTATAATCCAAGGCCAAATGTCTCCTCCAGCTCAAGCCTTGGTTTATGAGTGACCACCCTGAGCCATGACCAGAGTCCCCAGCACCACCTCCACCACAAATACTCTTGCTTCCCGTGATTCCTCAGGCAGCTGCATGCTTTTGCTCTCCCCTCTGCCCTGGAACTAAAACTAGGAACTTTGCTCTCCTGCAAGTGACCACAGCCAGTAGGGCCTTGCCTTCTACTGCTGCACTCACCCTACATGTGTTTGCTCCTCCTCACTGCAGCCACAGCCTAGGATGCCATCTAGTCAGCAAGGTTGGGCCCCTTTTCTAGCATTAGGACAGGGCCACTACAAGCTTCCCTGGATCAGCTACCGAACCCACAAACAGTTTGTGCAGAGAAAGCTACAGAAGCTAAGGCTACATTAACCACACAGCTGCCCCCAGGGCTTTCTCTCTGTTAACTCAGTGGTTGTATCTACCAGGGGGTATTTGAATTCCAGTCAGGCCAGACTGCCACAGAGGAGGTCAGATCTTTCTTAACATTGTCTCAAGTTGTCTTAGGGTGAACGACTGCTTTACCCTGACTTTTAATTATTACTGCCACTGTAAAATTTACTTTGATACATGATTTTAAGTTATTTATAAGATAAGTTGGGAGATCCAGGAAGTTTCCTACTTTATTCCACCATCTTCCCACTGCATGTTCATCTTGAACACAAGGTAAGTACCACAGGTAAAAGGTATAATTGTAGTAGCCCTTGAAATAAATGAGGTTTCTATATTTTATCCACGCTATACCTATCTGCCATTAGCAAAAACAGACAAGAATTAGTTTATTCATCTGAGCCAAATTCTAAAATGCTCTCAGTTACCTTTAGGCCTAAAGTTGGCTTGATTAAAACTTCCATTTAAATTTATAGCATATTTCTCTATTAGAATCAATCAAGAAGTATTTATCAAGTACTCCCCATGTTCCAGGAACTTTCCAAAGCTATGGGGATCCAAATACTCCAGAGCTGAAGGACAGTATATTCCTTAGTGGTAGAAAATCAATTCTTCTGACTTTACATTATTAAATGCTTTTTTCCACTGTACCATGCAATGGGCAACATAGGGCTTGTCCTATTAGCATCTCATAGTAGTAATAGAAATTATTTATTATCACTTTCCAAATGAGACTTTTATCAGACAAACTTGCAGGAAAGATTTTTTTTCCCCCTCATAACTGTTTCTTTTTCATTTTAGTTGCATATTTTGTGTAACTAATTTTACTTTTATATATTCATTTCTATTTTTTCTTTTGTAATTCTTTGTGTTGCTTGTTTGGTTATAAAATTTTCCCCTATCCATAAAGGTGAACAGTAGTTTCTTCCTTATTTCCATAATTTGATTATGATGTCACCTCTCATGTTTAAGTTATGTATCAATATGGAATTTATCTTAGTATATGGTGTGCTATGTTGGTCCATAACTAATTTCTGCCTAACTGCTTTCTAGTTTTCCTAGAAGTTTTTTTTTCCCCTTAGATAATGAATCCCTATCCCAGTAATGGGTGTATTGATATATAAAATACTATGTTAGAATATTTCTCTAGTTCTGTGTGTTTTGTTCTTAATTAGTGCCACTGATTGACTTCTCTTTTTTAGCCGGTACTAAATCATTTTAAAGATTACTGCTCTATAGTATAGTTTGAGATCTGGTGTGGCTATCCCTCTTTCTTCAACATTTTATTCACTACTTCTTTTGAGAATTTTGACCTTTTCTTCTATATTAATTCCATTATGATTTTTGCCTAGCTCTATAAAATAATCCTGTGATAGTTTGATTAGTATGGTATTGGATACATTATTGTAGGTAGTATTTTTATTGCTGTTACATTGGATCAACTAACCTGTGGGTAATTGCTATTTCTCCAATTATTTATTTCTGTCTTTATTTCTACAAAGATCATTTTTGTAGTTGAATTTGTTTATTTACTGGATATGTCTTGGTAGATAGACTCTCAAATATTTTATGCTTTACTTTCTCTTTATTTTGAATGGGATTTTTCCCATGATCTCTTTCTACTAGATTCTGCTAGTAATATACAGGAATGTTTATGAATTAATGCAGATTTGTTTTGTATCTTGCAGCAACTTTCTTGAATTTATTGTTTTCACTAATTTTAGGTGACTCACATTTTATAAGTAAATCATTATACCATTTATAGTTTCAATATTTTGAAAAAAATTACAATCATTTTTTATAATATGATATTCAGGATTTGTGTTTGGTCATGGTTTTCATTTGGTCTGATAATGCTAAGATGATCTCTTCTTGACTTATTTTCCAGAAAAGTTGTTTTTAATATCATATTTATATTACTTTCCTCTCTTTTTCAAGCTTTCAATTTTATTTTAATATTTCTTTTTGTTTCATCATCATTTTCTGTTTGGCCCATTCATTTGGTCATTCAGTTCTTAGGTTTTCCATATCTGCTCTTTTTCAAAGTTGAATATTATTTTATTTTCAAATAAAGATCAGCCTTCTCTCCCTCCCTGTTTCCCACCCAACTCTCTCATTGAAGAATCAAGAAAAACAAAACCCCTGTTACATATGTGTATAGTCAAGCAAAACAAAATTTTTCAAGCTCTGTGTGTATGTGTAAATTTTGGGAACTCGGACAAACACAATGATGAATCACAATTTATGAGGACTCCTCAGCTCCTAATATATTCAGAGGACAGAATGAGACAAATTTTTATACTTATTTTTTTTGGTGGGTAGAGAAGTGGAAAGGAGAAAAGACTGCTCTTTATTTGAAAATAAGATAAAATTTCATTTAAAAAACAGAAGTGGAAAACTCAGTAACTGAATGACCAAATGAATAAGTTTGTGTATATATGTGTGTATAGTTTTAATCAGCCAAGATCCCCTTCCACCTTTTCATTTCAACACCCCCATACATATACACACACTTATAACACAAGAAAAATGAAGCCCATTGCATGTGTAGTGAATCAAAACAAACTTCCACGTTGGATATGTCCTAAAAGATATTTGTCTCATTCTGCATTGAATCCTTCACCTCTCTTTCAAGAGGTGTGTAGCATATTTCATCATTAGTTCTCTGGCATCCTTTTTGGTCATTATGCTAATAAGAGTTTAGCACAATAGTATTCCATCGCATTTATATACCACAGCTTGTTTATTGATTCCCCAATTTGTGAGTACCCCCTCATATTCCTATAATTTGCT
Organism: Petaurus breviceps papuanus; assembly: GCF_028583685.1. NCBI lineage: Eukaryota > Metazoa > Chordata > Mammalia > Diprotodontia > Petauridae > Petaurus > Petaurus breviceps. The sequence goes on from NW_027187325.1 coordinate 10,449,894, forward strand.
ACTTAAAAAGAGCCATTAATATTTTCACACACCCTTAGAATTTATTTTGCATTGGAGTAATCCTTCCTTTAATCTATATTCCCTCTAATTTCCCTTTCTCCCTTCTCTCCTTTCCCTCCTATTTCACTTCTGAATGAAATGTACTTCAATATCCAACTCTGTGTGTGTATTTTGACCACTTCAGCAAGGAGGTTCAAGGGTCAGCCTCTATTCCCCACTCCCTTCTTCTTGTTTGTGTAGATGTCTACTTGTGAGATAATTATGTGAGATAATTTACCCTAACCTTATTTTCTCTTTGCACCTTCCTGAGTGTATTCCTCTTCCTCTCTCCTTTCTTTTCTTACAATCATCAAAACATAACCACTCCCATTGCTTTTCTAATTGGACTCACTCTATAAATCCTAGTGATGACAGGGATCAGAAGGGACAGAAGGGATCAGTAAGTACCTTATCCTTGTGTAGTTCATTCATGTTTGTCTTTTATGTTTTTCTTCCCTCTCATGTTTGAACTTGAAAGTTTCTCTACAATTCTAATTGGGAATGTTTGAAAGCCCTACATTTCATTAAAGGTCCATTTTTTTCCCCTCGTAGTATTATATTCGTTTTTGCTGGGTTGTTTTTCTTGACTGTAAGCCCATATACTTTGCCTTCTGGAATATCAAACTCCAAATTCTCTTCTCATTTATAGGGGTGCCTACTAAATTGTGTGTCATCTTAGTACTTGAATTTTTTCTTTCTGGTTGCTTACACTGCTTTATCTTTGACCTGGAAGCTCTGGATTTTGGCTCTAATGTTCCTGAGACTTTTCATTTGGCCTTTCTTTCAAGAGACGACTGATAGAGTCCTTCTGTTTTCACTTTACCCTCTGGTTCTAAGAGATCTGGATAATTTTCTTTTAAGATTTCTTGGGATATGATATGTAGGCTCTCTTTTTGGTCATGTTGGTATCCAAAGAGTCTAATGATTTTAACATTTTTTTCTGTTTTCCAGGTCAGTTGTTTTATTATAAGATAACATATTTCACTCAACTATTTGACTTTGTTTTAATATTTCTTGTTGTCTCATGGAGTCTTTAAGTTCTGTTTGGCCCATTCAATTTTTTAGGGCATTTGTTGCTCATGCAAGGGTTTTAATCTCTTGAGACAAAATGTTAACTCCCTTTACAATTCTTTCTTCCATAGCTTTCTTTTTTTTCCTCAAGTATTCTTATTCCACTTTTAAGTTTTTTTTAAAACTTTTTAAACAAACTCATGCTTCATCCTTTCCAGGAATTTTAGTTGAGTTTTTGCCCAAGTTATGTTTTTCTCTGAGACATCATAGATATTTTGAAGTCATTCCTTTCTTCTGCTTTTGTTTCTTTAGTGTCCATGTGCAGGAAACCAGATGACCATTGCTTGACCCCACTAAACTCATAAACAGCAAAAATTGTATGTGAGGAAACATGTCCTCTGCAAAAGCAGAGACATGTCCATGGAGTCGAATATGTTTCTATGGGAATGCAGCTGGACAGGGGAACATTTCTTGACCAAATTCTATAAGTCACTTTATCATGAAGACAGCACAAAGGCCCATAAAGTTAAACATTATGTACCCATATAATCTTTACATATTTTTCATTATCTCTGCTTATGTTTTATATATCCTTGGAGTGTTGCTATGATCTGTAAAACTTTGGAGTGTTGTCATGTCATCAGAAACCTCAATAAAATACAGCCTGTTGGAGGGGCTTGGGGCAGTCTCTCACCTCTTAAGCCTGCCCAGGCTATGCTAACCTAAGCTTGTGTGCTCATCTCCTTTCTTTCCCCCATGCCCTCCTGTCCCCTTCTAGGTTTCACTTTCAGGACCCCACTACACTGGACGCTTTTGCCACTATGATAGCTCATTTTGGAGTAGTTCTTTCTTTGTTTACCCATTCCTCCACCTACTTCCTGACTTAGGACTTGAGGTTAGGGCTGGGTTCTGCAACAGTCTAGGATTCCTGCCCTGGTGATTTCTCTGCAAGCTAGGCTAGACTGAGGTCTGAGCAACACTATTGGTACTACTACTGGCTTCTGTACTTCCTCTTTTCTCCATACACTGCTCAGGGCCTCATTACCCTGGAAATCCCTTTTCACCCTGCCCTGGATCTGTGATCTGGTACTATGAAGAGGCTGACAACACTGACAATTGGCACCTGTCTGCCTCGTAGTACCCCAGTGTGGTTCTGAAGGTGCCCTGGCATATATCTGAGGCCCTTTTTTCCCTTGCTGCACAGACTCTCTCTGGGTGCTAGAGTGGTCCATGCAATATACTCCTGGCCCAATCCTATCTCCAGTCTCATCAGACCTCTCTCTCTTGTCTCCTTGTGTGGAGCTGGGATGGACAAATGACTTATCTGTGACTTTTTTTTAGGGATTTCCTCATTAGTATTCAGTCTGTTGCATTTTCCCAAGTCGGTTAGGAGGAGTTTATGGAGAGGAGCTCACTGTCTTACTTCCTGTCACTCCTTGATCACATTTTGACTCTGCCTCAAACAACCATTTCTTCTAAGACAGCAGTCCATCTTACCGTTCTTTCTTCTTCCATAGCTATTCCATTTTATATCTTTTGTTTCATTTCTTCCAGGCATTCTTATAAACCTTGTGACCAGGATATTTGTTGTTATTGAAACTTTCTGTTGACTTACAGGATTTCATTCTTCCTTGAGTTTTGCCCCTTGGGTATCTTTCAGTCCAAGGTTATTTCCTCCTACTATTCAATGTCTTCTTTGGTTGGTTCCCTCAGCAGCTATGGAGTCTATAGTTTGGGGATGGGGAATGCTTAGGTCAGTCTGTGCTCTTGCCCTCTTGAATGGCATGGGAAGGCCTTGCTTAATTCTGTTTGTAGTCACCCAATCTAGGCTCCTCCTTTTGTAAGAATTGTCTCCTGCTTTGGTTCATAACTAGGCTGTCTGGATGCTAAATTGGATTGGTATTGCATGGATGCTTCTCAAGGTCCCTCCTCTATTATGGCCAGGGCTCCCACTAAGGCTCTGGGGACTACTGGACCACCTCTACATTCAACTATGATCATGGTTCTTCTTTCATCTCTGTGTCGGGGGCTCAGGGCCATTTCCCCTTGGCAGAGATCCACAGAGCTCTTTACCCCACTTTCTCTTGCTGTGAGTTTTGGCTTTTGCCATAAAGTTCTAGACCATCCTGATCTGGTCTCTGTCTAACCTGTTACCGGACACTGAGACTGACATGTCACCTTTCTTTTGCCAAGAGATTCTGGGGTATTTCTTGTGCTTACTCTGCCTAGGACCTCCCTATTGCCATAGGGCTGCCTGGAGCTCTTTCTCCCACCCATGACCTCAGGGCCTAAATCTAGGCTGGGATCCTGCCATTGCTTCAGGCTGGTTCAGGGTGGTCCCCGAAGCCCACTTCTGGGCTCCAGTCATGCTGGCCTCTGCTTGAAGCCCCTCTTCAGTTGCTTCTGCAGTTGCTTTATATAATTCTTTCCATCTATTCCATCTTGTCTACGTCAGAGTTTCTGTACGATTCTGTCTTGTGCATGCCTAATCTGGGCAAAGGAATATGCATGTGATTCTCTTTATTCCTTTTTAAACTGATGCATTTTATTTTACTTATTTATTTTTTCAAACAAGAAAGTAGTGAGGATTTATTAAACAGGTGTGCTACACTTAGCCACAGAGAAAACAATCAGTCCAGAATGACAAAGTCCCACGGCACAAAGTCAGGAGTCAGCTAAGTGGAATCTGCATGAAATGATGGCATGGTCTCTTTTCAGAGAGGTGTCAGATGGTGGAGCTGGTAGAGTCCTCCCCATGGTGGGTGATGTCTCCTGAAGGTTTCTGCTTTTCTGAGAATGTCACCAAGGGTCATTCCATCTCTGCTCCTGTGGCCTCGGTGGTCAGCACAGTCTGGTTACTTGGACCTCTGCCTCATTTTTCACCTCTCACGTTTCAGCCTACACATTCACTTCTTCCTCCACTTGGCTTTCATGGCACAATGGAAATCGACAAGATGGCGCTAAGAAGAAGAAGCAAACTGATGCATTTTAAAGCCTCCAGGGTGGCAGATGTGGACTCTCCTAGGTCCTAACATGCCACCATCTTCACACAATCCTTGGTAGTTGTATTTTCACTGTCACTTTAAATTTAGTTTTTCTAATCCCCAAAATCATTTCTCAAGATTGCTTAATCTACCTTAATTGCCCAAATCTTCCTGATGAGATAGTTCTTGACTTCATACAGAATCAGATGTTTGGGTGCATATTTCCTCCTTTATAGTCTCAGGACCTCAGACTGTGCCTCTTCATATCTTAGAACTATAGTAGCCAGCTGTGCCTAATTCATGTTAGGTAAATATTCTCTTGAAACCAGTTCTGAAATGACTCTTTCTACCTTTGCAGGTCTAAGATGACTCATTGTATGTTAAAAATAGAAGAAAGAAAAAGTTAGTGTTTGGATGGTCTTCCTAACAGAAGGAAGACTTTGGAAGCACCAAACTATTTCCAAATTCCAGGTCACAGCACAAGTAGACAGGTAACAAGTGACTTGGTGTAGGATAGTTGGTAACAGGCTTGTTGCACTGATTATATTATACATGCATATTGCTTATTTCTGAGTTTTATAAAAAAAGAACAGTCATTTAGCCATAAATGCTTGGTGAGTACTTACATCAGTGTGTGGGTATTAGAAGTCTTACATGCCAGAAGCTCCATAGTTTTTGATGTGAATTTACTTTTATTTTTGCTTAGGAACTTTGTTCTGACTGTCTTCATGAGACTATGTGGGTGAGCTTGAATAGAGCTCTTCGGGGAGAATGGTTGTGATCAGGAAGAGATCTATATGTTGTCTTATCTTTGACCCTTGGTTCATAAAGTGATTCCACAAGGATAATGATTAAAATAGTGCTATTTAATGTGCATTCTGATATCCCAGGCAATCCATCCAGCTCACAGATGCAGTGTACTTGTCATGGACCATTTAAGGACAAGAATCTGGGTGCAAATTTACCAAAGATCTAGCCCAAATTCAGATGAGTTCCTGTCAAGGGTTTTTTTTAAGTTATTATTTTTAAAATCTATTTCTGTATTAGGGTGAATTAGTTCTTGCTTTTTTCAAACATTTGCAAAGTTCTCAGCTTTTTAGCCAAGGTATATTGCTTTTTCTTAAAACAAATACACAATCAATGAATTGAGTATTTTTTACTTTTCTTGCTTTATAAAAAAATGTATTTCTGTTTAAAGTCAGTGTGCTTATCTTGTTAAATGACTTTCCCTTCCCTATCTTTCTTCATCTCTTCCTTTCCTTAGAATGCATCCAAACCTGTAATACAGTAACCTTAGAACTCACCCTTCTAATAACAGTAATAATAGCTCACATTAAATAGTACTTTTTTGGCAACTAGGTGATGCAGTGGATAGAGTACCCACACTGCTTAAGGAAGACTCATCTCCCTGACTTAAAATCTGGTTTCATATACTTTTTAGCTGCATGATTCTGGGCAAGTCACTTAACCCTGCTTCCTCAGATTCCTCATCTGTAAAATTAGCTAGAGGAGGGAATGGCAAGCTCTTCCAGTGTCTTTGCCAAGAAAACCCAGAGGGAGTCATAGACTGAACTCCAACAACAATATATAGTTCTCTAAAGTTTGCATATCACTTCATGAATATTATCTCATTTTTATCCTCAAAAGATCTTTGTGAGGTAGGTGGTATTCATTTCCCCATTTTACAGTTGGAGAAACTGAAGAAGACAGAGGTCAAGTGACTTGCCCAGGGTCTCAAGGCTAGTGAGTCTAGGTCTGAGCTCAGGTCTTCTAGAAAAGGAAATGGAAAACTACTCCTGTTTTTTCCAATAAAATCCCAAATGAGGTCACCAAGAGTTGAATATGACTGAAACAACTATACAACAATAACTTCCTGACTACAGGGAATTCAGTGCTCCCATCCACTGCTGTTGAACCAAAACTGAGAAGGGAAGGAACTGAGATTAGAGCAGGAGTGGTTGACTAGGAAAACGGAGAAGGATGGAGGAGTGGTAGATAGAAGTGAAGGTGGTAAATAGGTCTGAGAGGAGTGAGGAAGAGAGACATGGAAGGACAGGCAGGTCAGAGGGGGATTCAGAGTTCATGATCGTAGAGGTTGCACAGTTATAGAGGATGGTGAAAACTCAAGTACGACTTTATGGATGGCTGAAGTACAGACAATATTAAAGGTATGGAAGATGGGAATTTTGATGACAATGAGTACATGAGAGGTATTGAACAGCTTAAGAAATGAGGGCGTGTGATCTGAGACTTTTTGATGAAAACGTCGAGCATCTGGACTGAGTGAACTTCAAAGGAAGCATATGCTGGTAGTGGCAGGAGGGCCTTGAAATAGTTGTGAGAAATATGGATAACCCCTATTCCTCTATACTAAAGGCAAAGCCATATTTTGAAGAGAACTAGCTTTTCTTGAACACCAGAAAATAAAAATAACTTTAAATAAGAGGGTCTAGAACAAAAGTAAATTTGTAAACAATAGAGTAAGGGATTCAGAAGATACAGGCAAAGTCTGGGGTAAAAAAAAAATTGGAGTTTGGGGAGGGGTCTGATTTGGTTAGGAATGAAAGAGGGGAGAATGGTAGCAGGGGAAGGGGCTTGTCTCCTTGGTTTTTTTGAAACTTTGAATCAAATAAATTCGGGTCATAGTAGCATAGAGTTTGCAAGCCCTAGGAGAGGGGCCAACTTATTAGCCCCTGTGGAATCTTATAATTATGGAAGGTCAGCTTTTTTTTCTTTTATTCCTCCATGAACATCAAGGACCCGAAGCTGGAGTCAGCAGGGTGATTGGGTCAGGTTTCTAGGTGGATAAATGTCTTGAATTCCCAAGGGTCTGTCTGAACTTACATTTAGTGACAATTTCTTTGCCTTTCCTAAATGGCAGGAAATGATATATCCACCCAGAGACATCCTGTATGTGGAGCATACAATTGGCTTCTGGTTAAGCTTGTTGTTTTCTCAGACCCTGGCCCTGGACAGAGTCCCGGTAGAAAGTGGTCTGACATCTAGAAGTTCATTGGTTAAGGAAGGCTGAAACATTGCTGACTTCACATACAGTTGAGGGCACAGAGCAGAATAAGCACTGTCTCCACATGTTCCACATGTTCTCCACAAGTTTCCAGGTGAAGAAGTTCTCTAAACCAGTTCATGGCAGGGGGTTGAGTCCATACCCAGTAATGGTGAAGGTAGTAGGAACAGGACTTTTTTTTGACAGAGTAGAGCAGGTGTTGCCTCTATACATGGATGTACTTTCAGTGGCTGCCTATTACCTCCTCAGCAAAGACCAAATTATTTAGTCTGATATTTAAGGACTTCTCCATCTGGCCCCATTCTGCCTTTCTAGTATTATCTTATATTCTTCTTGCTTTCTGTGTTTCATTAAAATTGGATTACTAGATCATGCCATTTTTGATGCTTGCAATGCCTCCCTCCTGCCTCCTGAAAATTTTCCCCTACTTTAAAGTATGTTTAAAAAATGTTTCCTTCTTCCCAAAGCTTTCTCTGTTTCTTCATTTGAAAGTTATTTCTTTCTCCTAAGCTCATATAATTTTCTACTTTCTTTTTTGTATTTTTGCCATATCTAATTCATATTCTGTGCACCTGTATAATATCTCTAATATTTTCCTTATACAATATATTCTAAGTTCCTTAAGAGCAAAGACTTCATCTTATTTTCCTTTCTCTATACTATTTATAATATAAGTACCTTACATATAAATAATGAACTTATGTATTTGTTGAACAAATGTACATGCACCTGATGAGGGATGACAATAGGTTCATCTATCTTTATCTTTATCTATCTAAGACCAGAAAGCCTGTGATTCAGTCTGGAAAGAATTCAACCCAAGCCAACTTGGAGTTGTAAGAGTTTATTGTACGCTTTACAGCGGACAAGGGTCCTTAGGGGACCTGCAAGCCTAAAGAAGACACAGGCATAGCTTTTAATGAGTTAAGGCTATTCATTGGATGTCAATTATGCTGACCAGGTGAGAAGAGGGTGGGATTAGGGAGGAGTTAAAGTGGAGCCAGTGTTTAAAGGAACATGCACTTTTAATGTCAACTGCGCAGGCGTATTGCCCATAATTCACTGGGAAATAGCCCAAGGTGGGGCTACCTGGAGGTGTGGTTTTAGGCTTGAAATGCCACTAAGTCAGCTAATGGTCAAAGGCTGACAGAGAAGTGCCCAGTCTGCCACCTATCAGTGTCATGTTTGACGAGATTGATGTCTGGGAACCAAGGCTAATGTAGACTCAGATAATTACTAAGGAGTTAACCTAGAGATAGGGTATTGAAGGATTCATGGGGGCAGTGGGAGATAATAGTTGCCTGAGTTGGAATGTTTATAGATACTTTTGTGAAGGATTCATAGGAATAACTTGTTATTGTTCCAAGCTGAGATAAACAATTCATGAGTTGTTGCGAGGCAGAGTTAATGCTCTGAAGCTGGGGAGGGAGAAATGTGATTTTACAGACTGTTTTACAAATTGATTTTACAAACATAGATCCCAAGCACCTCATCACACCCATGAACTACAATGTATTTGCACATCGAGCCAAGCATAATAATGACATTTTAAGATCACAAATGTTATCATTTATTTAACAAAAAGGAATAATAGCTTAATATCCTAAAGTCAGTACATAAATAATAAATATATCTCAATAAACATATAAAATTGGATGTTACTCTTCTGTGCAGAAAATATTTGTGATGAAGCATGGACAAACATTTATTTGGAAACACATGAGGGAGGAAAATTCAAGTGCTTAGGGCAACTCATAGCTTTGGACTGCATGTTTTGATGTTATTTGTCCATTTAAAAGCATCTGTACCACACAAAACTGCCTTTCTGCTAACTGCTTGCCTTACTACTCTTTAGCTATGGAAACCTTTCTCTACTCAAAAATAGCATATAAAAACTTCTGGTTTACCATCCCCCATGAAAGGGTTTTTAGAAAGTGTTAGCTCTTAATATGAAGAGCAGTACTCTTTAAGACAGAAGACAGCAAAGCTCACAAAATTGGCTATGTCTGGGATATACAGCCCAGTCCAGCTAGATACTCACTCACTTAGTCTTGCATTGTCCAATCAGAATGGAGTTCATAGCAACCCAATTCAGGGCGACTCATGAAACCAGTTGATCAGGATTCCACAGCATCTACAAGGCTCTCCATTTCTTTTTCTTACTCAAGCTAGAGGTGGCAACAGGGAACAGTAAGCCTTACTCCCCTTTTTCCATCTCTGTGGTGCAATGTCGCATTTTCTTCAACTAAATGGGGTTGATGACATTTGCACTATCTACCTCATAGAGTTTTATGAAGAAAGTGCTTTAGAAACTGTAAAACAATACATAATTATGTTACTATTATTGAAAAGGGTTTCTTTATCGGAGTAAGGCTCCTGGAAACTTCCCATAATTTCTGCCACAATTAGGCCAACCTGTTTTCTTCTTTCTTTTGAATAGTTTAAACACATTTTAAACATTAAGCTCCAGACTTCTTTAATTCTATAACCCAACAGCTTTTGTTCCCAATAGTTTTCAAATATAGTTATGCAGTAGCTTCATTCCATCTACTGACAGCGGAAGGGGGACAGCACATCCATTTGTTGAGAGCTGGGGTCAAGGCCTGTGTGAGCTTAAAGATTTGCCCTAGATAATCTAAGATAAACATGTCTTGATTGTGTGTGTATGTGTGTGCATATGTATATGTATATGTATGTATATATGTTTATTCATGCATTAATTTTTGTTACTTCATCTGACTGCCTCCTTAAGGGAGTGAGATCCCCTAAAGTAGAGGCTAATGCAACCCGCAGTTCTAAGACTAGTTCCATACACATGGTTTTGTTTGCGATGTCAGATGTATTCTTCCGTGTTTTCAATTTTATTATTATATTTGGGTGACAGCAGTTGAAATCACACACTTTTTGGATGCATTAAAAAATATGAGCATTCCCCCCTCCCCAACATTTGCCTCCTTTCTCTAATCCCAAATGACATTTTCCCTGGTCTTTCTTCCTTTGAAGTCCTTCATGTAGTCCTTAGTCTTCCTTAGAAGTGTAAGTGTTGATCAGATCTCAGAGAATTAACCTTTTAACCTCAGCGAAATCATCTTCGAAGCATTTTTTATAAGACATCAGTGAAGCTCAAGGGGCAGTTTAAAAACTTTAGTCATCCTTCCCTTTTCTTTCTCCTTGTGTGTCTTTTACTTGGAATGCTGCTAGAAAATTTGAAAGTTTGTGATGGGCTGGCCTCCTGCTACCCACAGCGTGTTATGTAAGATTCTCTTCTCATTTACACCGTTATAAGAATACCAGTCAGTTCACAGTATATTAGGTTCTCATTTCCAGCATTGCTCAAGAATTTCCTATCCACATCAAAGTAATTTTTCCTTGAAGAGAAGTGACCATTAAGTTTCCATTCCCACTGTAAGTCATTCTAATGTGCTATGGCAAATAACTTTCAGCAATTTTCAGAAAAAAATAAGTTTGCACTGCAGTTGTCTTAATAAATATGTTTTGCAATGTTTTTATTGTGGTTAATTTTTCTCTATAAATATGGTGTAGAGGAAAGAACAGTTTTGGCTTCTAGTCCTAACTTGACCTCCTCTCCTAAACAAATCATATAATCTCTTACCACTTCATTTTCCACATCTTAAAATGAGAGGCATTCACTAAATTACCTCTGAGGTCAACCTCCTCCTCCAGAATACTGTAAAATTATTTCATTGCTATCATTTTAGGCAACGAGTTTTCCTTATCAAATCTGAATACTTAATCTACTCCTTCTACATTTATGAAATAAGTCAAAATTTGCTTTTCTACACATGAACATGCTTTTATTTATGCTGTACTTTGTAGATTAAACCTTAGAAACAAGGAATTCGTTTTCACCCCTAAAGTAACAAGGTGGAGGAATGGATAGAAGACCACTATTGCAGTAGGGAAAACCTGTATTTAAGAACTTTTTCTGATGAATATCGATCATGATCAAGTCAGTTAACCTCTCAGAGCCCCATCTCCAAGACTACAAATTATAGTTATCAGTGGCTGGTCCACATAAGTGGAGAGAGTTTCCACACTAGGCATTTCTAAGATATAGAAAAGCAAAGGAGGAAGTAGAAGGAAGTAAAATAAACCACTTGATAAGTTTGAGTTGCTGGACCAAGATATGACAAATAGCAGGAATCAAATGATGATGATTAAACAATAATGGTTCACATCTCTATAGAATTTCAAGTTTTACAATGCATTTTCCTCATAACAGCCTGAGGTAGATATGCAATATCGATATTTGCATTTACAGCTTCATAGTTCATAGATTTAGATCATCCCCACCAACTATTTATCAATTGTTACTTTATAGGACAGGCCAGACAACCTAGGTGAATCAGCAAAGGACTTGGAAAGAGAGACAAGATATGCTTGTGCCAGGCAAGTCAAACCACCATCACTTTGACTATTTACTGATTATTATCAATGGATGGGCAGCCAGGTGGCACAGTGGATAGAGTGCTGGGCTTGGAGGCAGGAAGATTCATCTTCCTGAGTTCAAAGCCAGCCTCAGATACTGACTAGCTGTGTGACCCTGGGCAAGTCACTTAACCCTATTTGCCTCAGTTCACCTGTAAAATGAGCCAGAGAAAGAAATGCCAAACCACTCCACTATCTTTGCCAAGAAAACCCCAAATGGGGTCATGAAGAGTCAGAAAGGCCTGAGCACTACTAATGGAAAAGTGCTGGTGGGCTTCTCAGTAGCTATGGATACTGAAGACTTGTAAAAGAAAGTTCTCATTACTGAAGTCCTTGGCACCATCACATGGTTTATTATAGGAAGCAGATATGGTTTTATCAGTGAGAACAGAATTAAAGAAGGTGAATTACCATCTGCTTTGCCTACATCCTAGGGACTATAGATTTTTTAAAATCTAATTTGCTACTTTAGCCTATTTCCTTTCTTCCTTTCCCTTTTCTATTTGTATTCCTAGCCCCTAGCGTGGTATTTTGCACCAAAGTAAGCTCTTTAAAAAATCCCTTTTCAATTCATTTACTAATTCATTCATTCACTTGGAAAATACATGATAGGAAAAAACTATTATGAATTGAAATGTAAATGAATCTGTGTTTTTACTAACTATAATAACATCTACATACATTTGAAAAGTAGTAATCTCAGTATGTGTAAAGGTGTATCATTCAGTTTATGAAAGGGTGCTTATTTATTGCCCAGATTCAAGATGCAAGTTTGCTTGGATTTAAAGATCAAAACAAAAATGCTTGGTGTATATATCGATTTTTTTATCCCTTGCAATAATTCTATCTCCCTAGGAGTATTTTTAGGTTGAGAAACACTCTCTAGCCCAAAAGAGTGATTTTAATGGAGGGAATTATAAGTCCAGAGGTAGGCTGGTGGAAGGGGGTTTATTTGGATATGCAAACCTTAGCTTGCCCTTTAGATCATACCAGGTATGCTTTATTCTACTCTTGTCTGGCCAAGAGCTCAACCTGAAAAACGTACTTACCCCATATTTCTTGGATTGTAATCTCAGACCTACTCTTCCTAAGCAAATGATTTCCCTAAATCCACAAACACAATGAATCAAGAGTTAGCTATTCATTAACTTTTTAAGCAACAGGGCCTTAAAGATAGAGAAGCCTCTTCTCTCTGCACCTCATAATATTCAGGGAAAGATTCTTGTTCATGGACATGGAAGAATTAACAAGATATAAATTTCCCAGATTTGGTTATGCCACTTAGTTGATGAAACAAGGAAGCTTTGAATGTCTTTTAGTAATTCTAGTGAACTCAAGCAATCACGATGCTGATTGATGCTAACAATAAGTGACCATCCAAAGCAGGCACATGATACCCTACATCCATTTATTGAAAAATTTAACAAATGCAAGAGCAGCAAACACAAGGGCTCCAGAGCTGATTTAAAACATAACAAAGTGAAACACAACTACCACTAAACAAATCTTGTAACCATAAAGAAATCACTCATCTGCTGTACATTTAAGTCAAGAGAATTGCTCTTCTGATTAGAAATATGTTTAGGCCTCTAAGGGATAGTTATTTTTGCTTTTCAAAAATTAAATTCATTCTTGGTAATTCTCTGCCCTTTAACTCTGTCTTTTGCTTTCTTATGTTTTCTTGACAAACAGCAAGCACTTCATTACTTTTCTCATGCTTAAGTAATCAAGAAAAAAACCTCATCACCAACACATTTTGAAACTCAAGGAATTTCTTAAGTGATGTAGAAGAGTCTTTTTCTTTGGAGGGGGGAATTAAAACTTTTTTTAAAGAAGAAAAAAGATGAATATGGTGGGGGGTGAGAATGGGAGAGAGAGGAGGAGGGTGCTGTAAGACAAATAAACACAGCCCACAGGATGGCTCCTTGATCTGGTCAGACAGGAAAGACACTAGGAAGGGGTTAATAATCTTACTTTATTCCAGTCTAGTTTTCCCAGAAGAGCATTGCTGATAATGGGAGGACAAACTCCTACAGCATTCCCTAATCACCCTTCTCGCAGGGGTGGGCAAGAAGCAGGGGCAACTACCTCTATGTCTCAATGGGGTAAGTTGAGACAGGCACATGTGCAAACCCTCAAGCCTCAGTGGGGGTCAGTTGAGGCAAATATAGATTCCTCCCAAGCTTTGATGGGGGCTGATCAAGGCATGCACAGCATTTGTGTATTCAACCTTAAGGTTCCCCATTCACTGCTCAATGACCCCCTGTTTTATAGGGGCGACAGACAAAGAAGGCATATTGCCTGCAATAGCCTCACAAGTTTACATCACCCTATCCCTGTATCTCACTGGACAGTCACAGTGGATGTTTATATTATTTATCATTATATAGTGCTGCACAAGCATGGTGGAGATGTTTTGAACCATACTTATGGAAACTTATATCTAATACCTGGGAAGAAGAGATTGTTATGGCTATGGATCCTGGGAAACTGAACTCTAAGAATTAATAATAAAAATCTATTTTGCACACACTAAAATCTACCTTATTTACACTAAAATTCACCTTACTTACAGGTGTCACTGAACCTTTTGCTATAGATGCTACCCTGAGGCTGGTAATACTTCAGTTTGGGTATGTTCCCAAAGGAGGGCATAGCTGAATGTGTGAACAGGCAACCTCTTTTGGTGAATGTCTTAGCTCTCTCTGGCAATTGCTTTCACAGCCTTGAGCAGAAAAGCCTTGTGATGTTGCCTGTTGCCACAGGAGAGACAGGTGTAAGCTAATTGAGCCACTTAGGGTGACACAGAGCACATTTATATAGCAGGATTTCCCCAAGATAACATGAGTATCCCCACAGATGAAGAATGTTACTATACACATATACATATATATACACACACATATATATTTATATATATGTACATATATTTATATATTATATATATATATATTTTATGCTTCAAGTTACTTGAAACCATTCTCTATGAGCACACAATGACAGAGACAAATTCATTTGTGTTCATCCTTCCATAGCAGATTCACATGTCATGCAGAATGATGGATTTAGAGCTGGAAGGAACTCAGAATTCATCTTCATGTTACAGATGGGAAACAGTCCCAGAGAAGTTAAGTGACCCACCAGCTCAAGGTCCTGGCTGCTTCAGCTAGATTGTCTTGCCTGCCCTGTGGGTGACAGTTGGCCAGCAGGTGGTCTGGATGATCTATGAAATTGTAAGGCTATATTGCATTATCTGCTTCATGGGGTTGTTGTGAGTGAGGTGCAAACCTTAAAATGGGGAGAAGGGAATAAGTATTTGTGTAGTGACTACTATCTTCCAGACACTGTGCTAAACACTTTTTACAAATATTAAATCATTTGATCCCCACAAGAACCCTAATAAGGTAGATACTATTATCATTCTCATTTTTTTTTCAGCCAAAGAAAAGCAAAGATTATTCAAGATTCGCCATAATGGGTAGACTCTTAAGGAGCCTCGGTATCTGTGATGCTTGCATTGGGCAAGCGGGCCAGAATCATCCAACACAGAGTGAGTCTGTGCTAGATCATTCTCCGACCTTCCTTCTTTCATGGAGGCCAGATGGGTCTGATATACAGAAAGGTTGTGGGAGGAATCTAGGGGTGGTCTAGAGGAGGAGTTTGGGGAAAGTCTTCAGGAGGAGTCAGATGAGGTCAGACTCCAGTAATGAGTGATAAAAAGTTAAGATTCAAAAGTCAGATAAAAAGTTGAGATTCAAACCCAAGACTTCCAACTCTACAACCACTGGTCTTTCTCTTATACTATATTATATTATATATTCTAATATATACTATTTCTTTTAGATATTAGTATGCAAGCAACTCTAGTCCCCTCAGAGAAGATAAATCCCTGGCCTCTCAAACCTGTACACACACACACACACACACACACACACACACACACACACACACACAGCCAGACATTTCTAATAAGCAGGGCTCAATGTAGATTCCCTGGAGGTAGTAAGTAATGAGTCCACTGATCGACTTTAGCCCTAACTTGAACTCTTAGGTTTTTACTCTGATTATTCTCCTGGAGTTGGGAGTATGGCCTGGGGGAAGATGCTAGTTAAAAATAAATATTTTATGCCAGGGAACTGGCCAGAAATATACTTTTGATCCCATCCTAGAGGATTTTACAGGTCCCCACCTGTGTGTGGGAGGAAGAGTCATATGACTCTTCTGTTTCCTGAAAATGTTTACTTGTCTTCTAAAATGGAGTTTATTGATATCTTTTGTTTTTATACCACTCAGTTTTTCCAATGTATTCCTCCCACAGAGCAATCCCTTCTGACAAAGCCTAGCATTAGGAGACCACCAGTGCTAGGGCATTTACCTTTTCTTGTCCCAAACCCAGTTGTGGTTTGTGGACTAGATTCATTAAAGCTCTTTGCAAAACTTAAGATGTTGTATAAATTCTAGCTATTGTTGCTATTGATTTTAATTCATGGCGGGGAGGGCTGCTATAAATATTTTCATGCACATGGGTCTTTTATTTGATCCCTAATCACTTTAGGATATATGTCTAGCAACACCTGCTCATTTCCCAAAGAAACTTACATTTATTTGACAGACTGAGCATGTCAGATGGTTTTAAGAAGGTTCTCAGGCAATGGTTGCCAGGTGGGCAGTGGATAGACATCTGGCCTCCGACACTTACTAGCTTTGTGACACTGGGTAAGTCACTTAACCCTGGTTGACTCTGGGGGGAAAAAGATTCCAAGGGAGTTTTGTGCTGTCTCCAGTATAGTTTTTGTCAAGAGAGAACCACGGGAGATTCTGGAGGAGGGGAGTGACATAGCCAACCTTCACCAACATTTAGGAAAATCACTTTGGCAGTTGTATGGTGGATGGATTAGAGTGGGAGAGGCTTGAGGCAGGAAGACTTTTACAGTTGAACAGATGAGAAACAGTTAGGTAATATCCTGAATTAGAGTAGTAAGTATGCATGTGGAAAAAAAGGAGACAGATATAACAGATGTTGTGTATGTAGAAATGACCAAGTTTGGCAACAGATTGGATTTGTAGGATGAGAGTGAAGAATTGGGGAAGACTTTAGAGTTCTTCTGAGTAGCAATGACTGATGACCTCAAGGGAGATGAGAAAGTCACTGAGTAAGGGAATGTAGGGAGAAAAGAGAGGGCTGAGAACAGGGCAGTGGGGGTACAACCACAGTTAAGGGGAGAAAATTGACTCTCTTGACAAAAACTACCTGAGACAGTAAAAAAAAAAAGTATGACCTAATTCCTTCCCTCAAATACTTTAAAATCTTTATTCCTTGAGAGTCTTCTTTTTGATTAAGTAACTTGGCCGCCAAGTTCATGAAGCTAGTAAGTGCCTGAGACCAAATTCAAACTTGGGCCCTCCTGACTCGAGGGCCACTGTTCTATCCACTGTACCACCTGGCTGTCCTTTCCTGGGGTTACCTCTTAAAAATGTCTGAGATGCTCAGTCTACCAGGTTAAGGCAATAAAAGAGATAGATAAAGAACATTCAAATGGGTAGGAGAAGAGACTAGAGAAAATAAGTTTGCCCAAAACCCAGAGAGTAGAGATAGCATCTGAGAGAAGAGAGTTGTCAGCAGTTTCAAATGCTGCAATGAGGTCAAGATGGATGAGGATGGAGAAGAGGCCATCAGATAGATATTGTTAACTTTGAAGAGAGTGGTGTCAGATGAGTGATGATGTCAGAGCCATATTCCAAGAGGTTGAAAAGAGGAAGAGTAAAGTTGGAGGGAATTAGTGTAAGCAACTTTTTCAAAGATTTTGACTAGGAAAGGAAGGAGTTACATGGGAAAATAGCCTTCCTTCCTTCCTTCCTTCCTTCCTTCCTTCCTTCCTTCCTT
>NW_027187325.1:10467385-10481484 GCF_028583685.1 Petaurus breviceps papuanus
TCTTTCTTTCTTTCTCTTTCTTTCTTTCTTTCTTTCTTTCTTTCTCTCTCTTTCTTTCTTTCTTTCTTTCTCTCTCTTTCTTTCTTCCTTCCTTTCTTTCTCTCTCTCTCTTTCTTTCTTTCTTTCTTTCTTTCTTTCTTTCTTTCTTTCTTTCTTTCTTTCTTTCTTTCTCTCTCTTTCTTTCTCTTTCTTTCTCTCTCTTTCTTTCTCTCTCTTTCCTTCTTTTTCTCTCTTTCTTCCTTTTCTTTCTCTCTCTTTCTTTCTTTCTTTTTCTCTCTATCTTCCTTCCTTCCTTTTCTTTCTTTCTTTAAGGCCAGGGAGAACTAGGTTTGTATGTAGATAATACAGATTGATCCAGGAGGTACCAAGAGACTGAAGATAAGAGAAGTGTTGGAAACAATTGTTGGGGACAATATGTTGGGTAAAAATGGGAGGGGATGGGTACATGTAGAAAATTTAGAAAATGTTTAGAGGTTATTCTTGGTGAGAAGAAGAGGCATTTTATAAATCAGGGAGTGGAGTAAAGAGCAGAAAATGGGAGATGATGTCAAGGGTTTATGAGATGTAGAGAAGGAAAAAAAGGGAGCTCACAGAGAATGTCTTTTTTTTCCCCTCAGAAAAATATGAGGCAAATTCCTCAGCCTTGAGGGTGGGGGAAAGGAGTAATAAGAGAAATATATGAAGAAAAGAGGTTTGGAAGAGTTACTGTGGTGAGGATAGAGCATTAGGGAGAAAGAAAAGAATTTTCCTTGGAAATTGTCAATGGTGGACAGTGTCATGTTTTCAGTAGGCAGTCAGTGCCACGTAGTGGATAGAGAGCTGGACTCTGATTCTGGAGGACTTGACTTCAAATCTTTCCTCTGACACATATTGGCTTTATGGTGCTGAGTACATTACTGCTCCTCTCAGTGCTTCAGGCAGCAGTCTAAGATTATAAATTGCAGAGAAATCCCAGACCACCTTGGTATTTTTTTGGGGGGAGGGAGAGTGCTTTGGTAGATGGAGTCTCTTTATTTTGGAGTCCCCTATATCAGTAAAATCACAGGTCCAAATCCTGTCCCCATTCCTATCATGTTATTCATCAATAATTATAAAATAAAGTCATACATTATTCTTTTGTCAGTTTACAGATAAGGTAGTTGTTCAATAGTTTTTACAGAATTTCAGGATTATGTGAGGATTAGAGAACATTCTGTTTTCAACTATTGTATTGCTTTGGAATTTTTTCCCCTAAGGACAGGATGTGATTGCTATTTAATTGCATGGATTATGAAACCAGAAAAGACCATCTCAAAGATTGTTGTGTTTCCAAATTCTACTGATTCAACAATGGGTCCCTTATTTGAAGAACTCCCCTTTCCAAGCTACCCTGAGGGTTGGATGAAGACCATCTGAAGAGAGTTATTAGTGTACCTACTGTTGGAATGAAGAACAGAAATATGAAAATGCATATAATGCATATATGTATATATGCATGTATGTGTCTACACACATATATGTATATATACATATACATTTTAGGATTTTTGAAGGCACAGATAACCTGTTTTGATGGGGGAAGGGCAAGGGAAAGTGTCTAAAGAAACCAATGTATATATACAGGGGATTCATCAACCAAATTAGATTTTCAAAAGAGATACACAGAAGATGGAAGTAAGGACAGCTAATAGAGAATAAAGCAAAAAAAAATCTATCATGGTCCTGTAAGTAGTATGCTAAAACTCAGAATAAGTTCAGGTCAGCTAGGAAGGCGAAGGCCAACCCAAAAGGGTGTTCCTTTTAGTTATATTAGAGAAAGAAGGAGGATCAAAGAAAAGAGAGGACTTCTGGTCAAAGAAGATGAGATGATAACAGATGGAGAGGAGGTATAGTCAGTCACCTCCTATTCGATTCTTCTTTCTCTGCCAAGGACCTTGACCTTTGGACAGGAAAAAACACAACACATGTGACT
Source organism: Petaurus breviceps papuanus (assembly GCF_028583685.1). Classification (NCBI taxonomy): domain Eukaryota; kingdom Metazoa; phylum Chordata; class Mammalia; order Diprotodontia; family Petauridae; genus Petaurus; species Petaurus breviceps. The sequence continues at coordinate 10,469,337 of NW_027187325.1, forward strand.
AACAGGGAAATTATAACCAAGATAAGTTGGGATATACTAAGAAAGCATAGTTGCTCTGGATGAGTTCAAGTTTCCAGACCGAGATAAACTATATTTCAGGGTACTGAAATTACTGACAGATTGATTTTTGAGTCCCTGTCAGTGAACTTGGAAAGAATGAAAAATGAGGAAGCTGGATTATAAGATCCCTGCAATTTTGGTTGTAACATTCCCCTATACTTAATCTATTTTTAAAAGGATCTTGTCCTTTCCCTTATTGAGAGGCCAGTGGTGTGATATTTTAATCAAATAAGAAAAAAATAACTTCCAATATAATGGGGGAGTGGGACAAGCATTAAAATAAAACAAATGAATACTTTCATTTTGGTGCAATTGTTTTTAAGCATATAAATAAAAGAAAGACTGGAGAAAAGATGTGCAGCTGGAGGAGAGAAGCAAATGGTGCCCTAGTTTAAAAAAAAAAAGGTAGAGGATAGAGTTGCAAGCTCTTGGCCGTTGAACTTGACTTCAATTCTTGGTGGAATTCTTAAAAATATTATTTGATATTAAATTAAATTAAATATTAAAGAGTATCTAGAAAAATTTGTCATTCTCTCAAGGAGCCAGAGTCTAATCAACAACAGCTCATGCTAGACTAATCTCCTTTCCTTTCTTGACATGGTTACTTCAGTTTGCAGGTTGGTAGAATGCTATAGATATTCTTTACCTAGATATTATATTAGCTAGTCTTCATATAGCACTTCACTATTACCTTTACTATTACTCTCTCATTTGAGCTTCAAACCTTACTTTAAGTGAGGTAATACAAAAAGGTGAGGTAAGTGATATATAGACATATGCTTAAATCTATATCTGTCTATACACACACATTTATTTATTTACTTATTCATTCATTTGTTGATTTTTGGAAGGCAATTGGGGTTAAGTGACTTGCCCAAAGTCACACGTCTAGTAAATGTGTCAAGTGTCTGAGGCTGAATTTGAACTCAGGTCCTCCTGACTCCAGGGCAGGTACTCTATTCACTGCGCCCCCTAGCTGCCCCTATTTATTTATTTAAACTTAGGTTAAGAGATTTGTCCATGGTCACATATCTAAAAAATGTCAGAGGCAGGATTTTCTTTTGACATTTTGGCAGAGTTTTTCACAGAATGTTGTGGAAGAGATGGAAAGATACGGGCTACGATTCAGAGGTGTCAGACTCTGCCAAGGCAAACCTCCAGGGTGCTACCAGAAACAGATTCAAAGGAAAATTTGGAAATGTGTACAAAATAAATAAAAATACAATACAAGCTAGATGATGTTAATTTGTGTGTTGTTGTTTTTTAAGTCAATATGCAGCCTGCAAAGATCTGTTTGTATTTGATTCTGATAACAGTACAGTTAGATGGACTTTGGTCTGATTGAATGATCAACCCAAGGAGTAGCTGTTAATGGTTTGACTTGGAACATAGTCTCCAGTGGCGTCCCTTAGAGATCTGTGCTTGGCTCTGTGTTGTCTAATATTTTTTCCAGTAATTTGTTTAAAGGAATAGATGGCATCCTTGTTAAATCTGCAGACGAATTAAAGCTGGGAGGATTAACTTATACATGAGATGTCAATCAGAGTCCAAAAAGATATTGACAGGTCAAAAATCTTGGGCTGAGTGTAATTGATGGAATTCCATAGGAATAATTGTGGTAAAGTTTTACACTTGGATTAGAAAAAAAAATCTTCACAATAGGTATAAATTAGGGGAGAACTAGCTAGGTAGAAGTTGCTTTGAAAAGGCTGATAGGGCCTAAGGAACATAGATCTAGAGCTGAAAGGAACTTCAGAGGATATCTAGTCCATTTTATAGATGAGATATCTGAGGCCTAGGGAGATATTTTACCCCTAAATTGTTCAAGTCTTTTATCGGGAAAACTTACTATCTTGGGATCCATGGAAGAATGTAAATAATTCTAACTCCAACCTGTGGACTAATCCAATCTTGGTATAGCCTTGGGTCTGTACTAGAAGGGACTTTAAAAATGCTTGAGGTGTAATTGCGGTGAAGGAACACATTTTAATCCTCAGCAGCCAGAAATATATTGGTTAGATTCTGCTAATGGACTCCCTGAACTTGTCTTCTTGAGAAGCCATATTTTTCCAGTGTTTAAATTCTGAGGTCACTTTAGGGTTCAAGGGCACTTAAAGTAAGCCTATCACCCCCTATATTCAACCATTTGTATATACTCAACCATAATGTGCTACCATGCATGCATAATATGTATGTATACCATTCTGAACAAATTTTAATGAAGAAATCAATCAACATACTTTGTGCACATAATCATATTGAAATAACACCACGTAGACTTGGGTCACTTTCTATTGTTCATTTTATCTTGATGGATGGGAAGCTGTTCCAAGCAGAGGAGAAATTGTGGGAGAAAGTTCTAAGATAGCTTGAGAGACAGTCTGAGACTGAAAACAGTTATTCCAAGACTCACAAAAATAATGTCTTAGAAACTGACAGACCATGTTTAAGCTAAACTTGGTTGACCTCATAGAATTCCATGATTGTTTGACGGTGGTGATGAGGATGTTGAAGAAGAATGGGGCTTTTCTGTGGCAGCTCTCTGTAGCCTCTGTTTTGCCTCAGGCACCTGATGGCTTCATAATCTGATGCTGTTACTATTTGAAGTATGGAGAGAAATTGTGTGTACTCAGCTGTTCCTATGTTAGGAGGATTGAATTTACCTAAGGACATCTCTTTTCTGAAGCCTACCCAAATCCTGGCTCAGGGCCAGATGAGGTACTACTGTATTGTGGTGTTGAGTGGAGCTTACCTGTTTTACCGGTAAGATCTTGAATACAGTACTCGTCACAGCCATCTTCATGTCTCATTCCAGCACAGAGGCAAGAGATGTTTTAAGAGGGCAAGTCATGAAAATAAATATTTGTTTCCAGCTTTGTAGCTGAAAGTTCCAAATTTTATGACTTTTCTCCAGGGAACAAAAGACAACCCAGTCAGGCTCGTCAATGTTCATTCCTTCACCATTGGAAAAAAAAAAAAAATCTCATCTTGTGTACATTTGTTTTTGAGAGTTCTGGCATAGGGGAGGGAATAATCAGCAAACCCTTAATGACTGGGGAATTGCTTAGGCAGTCCCAGCACTATCAATACTTCACTTGTGACTTCATTGTGAATTTTACTTTTACATTTTCCACTTAACATCTCTTAACCTGAAGCCCATGAACTTCTTGTTTTTTTAAAATATATTTTGATCCCTGCATTTTAATACTAGTTTCCTTTTTAATCCTCTGTATTTTACTTTATGCATTTTAAAACATTCTTTTGAAAAGTGGCCTTATCAGCTCCAACACACTGTCAGAGGAATCCATAACAGAGAAAAGGTTAAGAATTCCTTTATTAGTCAAAGCCTAGATCTCAAACCTTCAACCAATAGTGCATGGCCCATCTTGGTAAGTCTGCCTAGGCAAGAGGGAGCCATTGAAGGGACTGAAGGAATGCCCCTTTTGCCTCTGGTCTTCACTTGTGAAACATTACAGTTTAAGTGTTTGAACTTCTTTGAATATGTGTTTACTGTGCTACGAACTAGGGGTACAGAAAACAAAGAATAAAACAATCCCTACTCACAAAGAGCTTACATTCTAACGGGAAAGATAACAGGTACATATGTAGATATACATTTATACAAACATGCCCACATAGGTTTGCATGTTTTATATACATGTATGTGTGTACATACACTGCTAGGTAGTACACTACATAGAGTGCTGGGCCTGAAGGCGGAGAGACTCATCTTCCTGAGTTCAAATCTGGCCTCAGACACTTACTAGTTGCATGACCCCAGGAAACTGACTTAAGCTGTTTGCCTCAGTTTCCTCATCTGTAAAATGAGCTGGAGAAGGAAATGGCAAACCCCTCCAGTGTCTCTGCCAACAAGACCCCAAATGAGGTCATAAATAGTAAGACATGATTGAAACAACTGAACAATAACAACCAAACATATATGTGTATGATGTATATATGTGTATATTATGTGTATATATACACATGCACATATATAAAACACACATATATCATATGCACACACATATATATATATATAGCATAAAACAAAGTTAAGAAGCAAACATATATGAAAATTAATTAAATACAAGTTAATTTGGGAGGGAGGGCATATCAGTGATTGGAGGAATCATCAGATCTTTCATGTTGAGGAAGATGGTGACTCTCTGAGGTAGAGGTAAGAAGGGTGTGTACTCCAGGCACATGTAAAAGCATTCCTCTCAGCAGCTGTATAATCCAGGAGCACTGGCCTTCTTGATGTTCCTCATGTCTCCATTTCTGGATTCCGTGATTTATCACTGGCGCTGCCCCATGCATGGAATGCTCGCCCTCCTCATCTCCACAGTCCTGGTTTCCTTCAACACCAAGCTCAGATCCTGCCTTCTGCAAGAGGCCCATCCTGATCCCTTCTCCCACCCCTTTGAATTTTCCCTCTGAGATTTACCTCTTAATCACGCTGTATCTTATGTGTATATAATTTGCATGTTGTCTCTCCCATTAGAATGAAAACTTCTTGAGGACAGAGTTCTTATTTTTGCTCCTCCCCCCCTTCTTTTTGTATGACTGGCACTTAATACAGTGTCTGGAACATATAAGCAGTTATTGAATGCTTATTGACTGATGGAGGTAGGACACAGACTGTCCTGTGTGAGGAACAGAGAGAAGCTCAGGATTAAGTAATTTTAGTGGACTCAACCAAGTATTTCTGAAACATCATGGTACTGGTTATAAGATTAATCTTAACTGGCCATCAGAATGTCCTGAATATATATACTTCAAAATTTTGTAATTTTGTCCGTGTGGATACTTCATCCAGTAAGGTATACCACCACCCATTCTATAACTTAGTCTTTGACTGTTTTTACAATGAAAGAACTCGTCATTCTGTGACCGATATGGTGATAAGTCAGATTGAATTTAGCCTAACTGGCCCTTGGGTAACAGACACGCAGTCCATCATTGGCCCTACAGCTGAAGTCTTTCTAGCTTGGCAGGACCTCCTAGACCTTAGGCATCATTAACATTTTGTTGTTGTTCAGTTGTTTTAAATGTATCTGATTCTTCACGACCCCATTCAGGGTTTTCTTAGTAAAGATACTGGAGTGGTTTGTTATTTCCTTTTCTAACTCATTTTACAGATGAGGAAACTGAGGCAAACAGGGTTAAGTGACTTACCCAAAGTCATACAGCTGGTCAGTATCTGAGTCCACATTTGAACTCAGGAAGATGAGTCTTCCTGCCTTCAGGTCTGGCATTCTATCCACCTCGCCACCTAGCTGCCTTGTTGCTGAAATACTGTACATTAATTAATTGCATTAATATTTGTGTATTAATGGGACCATTAGCATAGATTTCAAGAATAAATCATAATGAGATGTCAGAGTAACGTTTTGTAAGCCTAAATCCACAAGGATAATAGTATTATAGATTTTGAATTAGGCAGGATTTTAGAGATTATCTACTCTGACTTGTTTTATAGGTGAAGAAAGTAAACACTTGGAAAAGTTAAATTTTTTGCCCAGCATCACACATATTAAGTAACAGAGTCAAATGTGACCTCAGACTCTGATTACAAAGCTCACATTATTTCTACTGCACTATATTATCTCATATAAATGTCAAATGTCAACGATTATGTTTAGCTTATGTATGGAATTTTTTTTTTTGCATTGGACCTATGATTTCATTATATGGAGAACTCCCTAGAGAATTAATTCCCCTTATTAGAACAGATTGGTACCTGGTCTGCAACTTGATAGTGTCATAGGCCCAAGCTAACCAGGCCTGTTTAGTATCTCAAGTTTAATATTGGAATAAAATAAAACAGAAAAGATCTGACAATTAAAAAGAAATTAATTTAGCTCCGGCAGGGGAAGGATATTTGACAAGAATATTCTTCAAGGACAATTCATCAAGAAGTTTAATTCCTCTACTTCTGAGATACCAATGATGTTCCACTGGTCAAGCCATCTGAAGCCAACTAGAATTTCTCCTTTCTTATTGCATTAGACAATCATGAAGACATCTCCACAGTATGAAGCTTATTTTCATGAATCAACAAAATCTTGAAGACAGTTTCAATACTTTTTATTTTTTTTATTTTATTTTATTTTTAAAGCAATCGGGGTTAAGTAACTTGCTCAAGGTTACACGGCCAGTTATTTCTGGATGTGGTGCTGAGTATCTGAGCCAGGATTTGATCCAGGTCATCCTGACACTGGAGCCAGTGCTCTTACTCGCTGAGCCACCTGGCTGCCCCTTCAATACTTTTTAAAGAAAAACTAGCTTAAGTTGCATGGGGGCATAACCTTGGGGTAGTACTTCTACCACAGTTGAACTATACCAAGAAGATAAATGACTTTCTCAGGGTTAAATGGTAGATACTGGTCAGAGTCAGAACTTAAACTCAGATTTTCCTGACTCAGAGGCTGGCCCACAATGTCTTCCATTCTGCCTCTGACAGCTATATTGTGGTTGAAACAATATACTAAATCTTCCACCCCCTCCTGCTGGACTGGTTTTTTTTTCCTTAAAAGGCATTTAAATTGTCTTTGAGATTTAATTGGATAAGGGTACTAAGGCTTGGGCCACTGATACAGCTTCCTGGACACCAGGGTACAAAACAGCCCCTCTTTGAGTTGGAAGCCATTCTGATACTTCTGACTGCAGTGTAGATCATGACCGTGCACAACACAACTCAAGCTATACTCTATCCTATATGAGCATCCCTTCCCTATTCTAAATATCCTTCCATTGCTATGGCTAAGTAAGTTAATTAATCCCCTTTTCTTGGCTGTTAAAACAACTGTTAGTATCTCATTTCATTCCGGTTTCATGAATTATGAGGGACCAGCCTAATTCAGATCCAGTCCATTACATTTAGGACAGATACAAATACATGCACATTCATGGATATAAATGTACACACACACACACACACACACACACACTCACACACACACACATTCCAAAGATGTTATGTTTTCATAAGACATTCCTCAAACATATTTCTCTACAGGATTTGATATATGTTACTACTGTTATAATTTTAAATCTTTGTTATTGCATTTGTCCAAGCACTACTTAGGGGAGTAGATCATTTTGTCTAATCCTCTCCTCCTGGTCCCTCCCCCTAGAATGCAACCTTATGTCTTGCAGAGACATGACTGGAAAAAATCTATTTCTCCACTTTTCTCTTAGTGTCTCTTCTTGGAAGAAAATAACTGACCTAAAACTCTCTGCAACAAGCTGGAGCCTTACCTCTAAAAGATATAGAGGCAAGAATTGGAACTGGTCCTTTGGCTAATTAATTGTTCTTCCCCTTTAAGAAAGACTGGGTTCCACAGATAGTGTTGCCATTCTGGCAGCCCCAGGCATTTCAGAGAGTCAGTGGAAGAAGTCCTTCTGTGATGGCAATCTGCTTATTTTGTATTAAAGCAAAGGGAAGAAGACCTTAAGTCAAGCAAGCGAGCATTTCTTGATTGTATCCTCTGTGCCAGGTGGTGGTGGTGATACACTTGTCCTTACTCTCAAGGAGCTCATGGTGTATTTGGGGAGAAAATCAAGTAAGTATGTACAAGATGAACAAGAAAAATTGAAGATATTCAGCAGAAAGAAAGCATTAGCATTGAGGTGGATCAGAAGAAGCTTCTTGTAGAAGGTAGCACATTAGCTGTGTAAACTGAGGCAAACACTCTTTTTGTGGGATTTAGATCTCACTTTCCCCCAAAGGGGGAAGATACCCAGAGAATGTGAAGGCCAGTTCTTGAAATCTAAATCCCCCTTTTTCCTAAATGGAAGAAAAGCAGAGAAAGATGATGCCTGTGAAATTAAGATTTTTATTAAGTGTGGAAGTAAAACATGTACATAGGGACTGTCAGCCTGTGCTGAATAGCCTGCTAAGTAATGGATGGGGAGAGTATATATATACTTTTCAAACAAAGGAAGGCAGGGAAATGGAGAAAAAATGGAGAATCCTAGAAAGGAATGAGTTAGGGAGCCTCATTCCCAAGAGGAGGGGGAAATCCAGGAGGAATCCCAGGTGTCAGAGCTGTGGCCCTTTACTACACAAATCAGAATGTATTTTTGGTGATAAGAAGTTCATAATTCAAGGTTTGAGCCCGGACAATAAGATAAGAGGATGTCTCCAAAAACCATAAACCAGGATATATAGGAGAGCATCATAATCAAGAGTTAGGGGAGTCTCTGAAGATAAGGATAACTCTTGAAGGTCCATAAACTACCAAATGGCTCATGGTCTGCTTCAAAGCTGGTATGAGCTTCCAGTTGGGTTTACTTTCAGTCACTGCAAAGGATTGTTGGTATGTCAAGTCACTCTGTATCTGAGTTAATAGAGTAAATCCTCATACAGTCCTCAGTTATCTGGATTTGGGGAGCTCAAGTACAGTTAGGACTTAAAGGAAGTCAGAGAAGCCAGGAGGCAGAGATGAGGAAGGAGAGAATTCCAGGCATGAGGGTAAACCAGTGAAAGTCTTTAGAGCCTGGAGTTAGGGTGTCTTGTTCAAGAAATAGCAAGGAGACCAGTGTTACTGAGTCTTAGAACAGGTCAGTGCGGATAAGGAGAAGAAAGATTGCTTACTATCTCAGAGGGTGGGGAGGAAAGACAGAATTTGGAACCCAAAACTTTTTTAAAAGTTAAAAAATTGTTTTAACATGTAATTGGGGAAAAATAAAATATTATAAAAGAAAAACAAGACTGGAAAGGTAGGGGGTGTGGGAAGGGACAGGTTATAAAGGGCTTTGAACACTAAACAGAGGATTTAATATTTCATCCTAAAAGTGATAGTCACTGGAGTTTAGTGAGTAGGGAATTGACATAATCAGCTGAGTACTTAGGAAGATCACTTTGCAACTGAGTGGAGGACAAACTAGAATGAAGAGAAATGTGAGGCAGAGAGATATAACAGTAGGTTATTGCAATAATCTAGGCATAAGGGTCTACACCAGGGTAGTTACAGTGTCAAGGGAGAGAAGGCGGCATATTTGAGAGATGTTACATTAAATCAACACACAGGGGAGCTTGGAGGGAAGGATAATGAGTTCCATTTAGGCCATGCTGAGTTTAAGGTATCGACTGGAAATCTAATTCAAGATGTCTAATAGGCAGTTGGGGGTGTTAGTCTGGAGGTTAGAAAGATATTAGCTCTGGACAGATTTGAGAATCATTAGGATAGATGAGGATTTTGAAGATGGCAGAACATGGGCATGTAGGCAGTAGGAAAACAAACAGGAACAGATCAAAGATAAGTGAGATAGTGAGGATCAGAGGAGAGAAAGTCTGCTGGAGAAGATGGGGAGAAATGAGATAACATGCATTTAGAGGGTTTTGCCTCAACATGGAGAAAGGTCGCTTCTTCGTGTGAGAAAAGAGTAAAGGAAGAAGGAGAAGTAGAAATCATCCTAGTTGTGTGAGACAAGGAAGAGGGGATGAGAGTGATCTCTCTGTGAATGGCTTCAATATTTTCAATGACATAGGAGGTAAGGTTCTCAAGAGAAGATAAGGGAATGGGTAGCCATGGTGGGTTTGAGGAGACATGATAAAAAGGTCTACAAGAGCTTCAGTGGTGAGTGGGATAGGGAGTCAGTCAGGAAGGTATAAAAGGATTGTCTTGCACCAGTGAGGGACAGATTGAGGTTATGGAACATAAATTTATAGTGGACATAGTCAGCACAGTATTGTTATTTTATCTAGTTTCCCCTCATAAATATGAGTGAAGGCAGCAGATGGCAGAAGGGAATCAAGGCTGAAGCATGGCAGGGTGATAGGATCTATGATAAAGGGTCAAGGACTTTGAGAGAAGAGAATGATGTTAAGTTCATCTGGTTTACCCTGAGGTAAAGATGGGAAAAGGAAGATTGTATAGCCAGTGCAGGGGTGATGGCTTGGGGAAGACCTGTGGAGAGGAAGAACAGGTTAGGGACTGCAAGGCAGAGGGAGAGGTGGAATGTTAATAGATTATTATCAGATAAAGGGAATTTAGAGTTCTTGAATATGGAAGGGGTATATTTGTAAATGATGGCAAGATGGATGGTATGACTTTCTCTGTATGTAGTGAAGGTGGGGTGGAGGAGTAGGTCATGTGAAATGAGTAAATTTGGGAATTGGGAGATGAAGGTATTTGAGGGAATATCAATGTTTATGTTGAAGTCCCTTTGTATGAGGTCAGGAGTTGGAAAGGAAATAACCTATGATCTAGGCACTGAAACCACTAAGGAGAGGAGAGTATTCTGGAGTTGAGTAGATAACAGCTACCAGAATCTTGATTGTGTGTTAAATATTCTTTGAATGAACCTCTAAAGAGGAGAGATTACTGGAGTTTTCTGCATTTGGTGGTAGGAGTGGAAAAGGAAAGTTTTAAGATGAAAACATGTTTATTACCTATGGAGCAGGTATGACAGAAAGCACAAGGGATGAGGTGGGCAGCTAGAATGGGGCATTATGGGGATTGGGCTCAGAAGGTTATGGCCAAGTAGAGGGGAACAGAGAAAGGATCTGAATGATGACAGCCGGAGGTTCAGAATCACTGGGATGGGTAAGATGCTATGGGATTGGAGTTCGTGAATCCTTGAGGAATCTATTCTGGTCTAGGGGTATCTGGAAGTGTCTAGTGTATCTGGAAGGGGTCAGGGAGAGGTACCCTCATGTAGGTAGACTTAAGAGAGGGGACTAGGAGGGGGAACCCAACAAATCACCCTTGTTTCTCTCTCCAGTGAGCAGTCTCAGACTCAGGCAGGTTTAACTTGAGAGGCAGCAGGAGGGAATGGTGTTTTTCTCTCCTTCCTAAGCAGGCAGACCCAGAATTTGTCTTTACCCCACTACTAGGAAGAAGTCTATTTTTTGAGCATCTCCCAATCTCAGGTAACAGAGATGGAAAAAGGCTATGTAGAAAGTGTCCATTATTGTACACACAAGGGCATTTTCTTAGCCTTGTGCAAATTTGCAGAAAACATCCTACCTTAAAAGTTTATGCTCAGAGTAGATGATGGGAGAACCAGATTCGCTGTTAGAGAAAATAACTTTTGAAAACTGGAAACTATTTTTTATATTTTATTTAAAGTTGCCTTGTCACTTAAATTATAACCAGTATTACGAATACAAGACCATCTATGTATGTTTTTAATTGGGTCAGCAATGTTAACATAGCAACAATGTTAGGCCAATATTTTTTAAAAAATTCTTTCAAGCCTTTTGGAATTCAAGTCATAAGCTTAGCAGACATCTATTGACATAGCTAACATGTTCAGCATGTCTTTCTGTAGAAGTTTCAGAGGGGGAAAGCAAAACACTCTATTAAACTAACAGTTAGGAATTTTGATTTTGGATGATATGCTAGCAGGATCTGTATCCCAAAGTCTTATTTTGTCATTCTATACTACAGAGTGAACCTCTGCTGGATCTTACTACAGAGAGGAATATTTTACAGAAAATAGAAATGACTTTTACATAGCCTGCAAAGTGCCTTGCACAGAGTACATGTTTCATATGTGTTTGTTGAATTGAATGAGATCATTCAGGTAGATCCTAAAACATGAAAAAAACTTAATCTACATTAATGGCCCCAAATAGAGCAGAAGCATTTGCTTTTGCACTGGGTAAACTCTTCTGGATTTATTCTAGGACCAAGCTTTCTAAGAAAATATTTACTTAAAAAAATAATAATCCCTTAGCCTTATAAAAAGCAGGAATTTAACTTCTCTTTAGGACTATCAGATCACCTGATTTGACTGATAGAGTAGATTTACATCCCTCTCACCCCTAATACTGAATCTGCTTATTTTTGGAACTGATATAATAAATTCTTTTCTTTATGGTCTCATAGACCCAGCCTTAATGCTACACTCAGAATGGGTTAATGTCAAACATATAGTAAGAAATCTCAAGAAATGCTTCTTAAGGATTCTTAGAAATTTCATTTTTGTCTCCTTCTACTCTCCTTCCTTCCTCCCTCCCTCCCTCCCTCCCTCTCTTATAGTTATATAGAACACCAAATGCCCCCCCCCCCCTCCTCCCCTCCTCCCCCCACCCCTCGTATCTCCTTCCCACTCCCCTCTCCCCTCTTCCACGTCC
>NW_027187325.1:10481584-10498533 GCF_028583685.1 Petaurus breviceps papuanus
CCTTCCTTCCTTCCTTCCTTCCTTCCTTCCTTCCTTCCTTCCTTCCTTCCTTCCTTCCTTCCATTTTCCCTCCCTCCCTCTCTTATAGTTATATAGTAGACAAAGGGCCACAGACTTCTCAGGTAAGCACAGGAGCTGTTGCAGGCAAAGGGAGTTTTCAGAGAGCTTGATTCGTACAATATTCCTCTTGCAAAGCTGTTAATTCTTGTGAGGTGCTAGCACATAAAATTGTATGCGGATGTTTAGTTTCTGTGGGAAACTCAGTACTTGAAAGGAGCATTTAAATATAGGATTATATATCTGTGATCTATTCTGACTGTATTTTATTCTAAGAATTTATTCCGAAGCACCATAAACTTGGGTTAAAGGTAATCCAATTTGCATAGAGAGCAGACAGAAGTATATTTTGTTCCCAGCTTAAAGGCAAAAAAGTGAACTTGCAGAAGGAGCCATACTGTGATCAGATACAGCAAGAATCATGCTGTCGTCCTCACACACTTTTTATAGATGCCAAAGATTGAACACACAAGCTTTGACTAGAGAAAGCTGAAATAGAGGAAATTTAAATGGACATGCATTTGAAACTGAAGTAACAAAGCTCCTTGTCTAGGCTGAAAAAAAGAGACAATGTGATTACAAATAGTTAACATGTGAACAAACATCCACCAACATATTGAGGGCAGGGTGACCCATTAAGAGACTATTGCAATAATCTGGGTGAGAGGTTGGCAGCTAAAGGAGTGGCATTTAAAACCCCTATTTGGCATTTAAAACCTTTTACAAAGTAATTTCACCTAAATTTTCCAGGCTGCTTTACTCATTATTCTCCTTTACATATGCTTCCCTCCCCCACCTCATTCGCTGTTCTCCATTGACATCTCACATCTTCCTGCTTATGCCCAGGTTGCACCCCATGACTAGAAGGCTCCTCACCCCCACCAGCCCCCACCCTTTGGAATCCCTAGTTCACGTTAAAGCTCAGCTGGAGGGCTCCACTTCTCCCTGACTTTCCTGATTCTGAATTGTTGGTACTCTCCTTAACATGACTTTGGATTGATTTCGTATATATTTTATAAATTATTTCTGTACTTGTTATTCTATACATGTACCTTCCCCACTCCCAGGTCCTCACCCCTCCCACTAGAATGTAAGCTCTTTGAGGGCAGAGACAGTTTCGATTTTTGTCCAGGACAGTGCCTGGCACATAGTAGGCACTTGGTGAGTTCTTGCTAAATTAATCAGATGGCTAAGGGGAAACAGGGGGAAATAGGCTACATTTGGGTACGAAGTAGTATTTAGTTAGTGCATAGCATGAGTAAATACAGAGAGTTAGTGGGAGCTAAGGCTAGATAGGTAAGGCCTGAATTGCTTAAGATCTTAAATTCCAGATGTTTTTACTTTATTTGGGAAACGATTCAAGATTTTTAATGAGAAGAGATCACATGATTAGAGTTCTGTTTTTAAAAGATTAATCTGGCAATGGTGTGTCAGATGGATGGACAGAGGGAGAGACTAGAGGAAGAGAATCCTTTTAGGAGGTTTTGGCAATAATTCAAGTGAGAAGGACTGATCTATGTTGGTCACAGAAGGAGTTGAGAAAAGAAAAATGGAGCCAATATGAAAGTGCTGAGATTTAGTGGTTGATCAGGTATGGGAGATAAGGAGAAGGATGAATCATTAAAATATTAGGGAAGTCAAGAGGAGGAATAGTTTCTGGTATGAAGATGAGTTTAGCTTTTGAAAGAAATGATAATTAGATAGGCAAATATTAGGGAGATCCAGGATTTTTTTTCCTTCCCTATTTGGAGATGAGGTCGAAACTTAGTTCTCTGAAGGGCAGGGCAGATGATAAGATGAAATATTGGAGTTGTTGCCCCACCCAACTAGAGAAGCTTACAAAAAAATTAATCTTAGAGAACATTAATTAATCAAGGTGAATTCCAGCCCATTGTGTTTCACTCAGCTAGGTTTGAGCAGAGGTGGACCCTCTTTTTGTCTAGACTGCCCTGGGTGGGGATAAGTCCCTTTGTCTAAAACTGAATGATCAGAGTCATAGTCCACCAATCCGTCATTACAATAAGCCCACCTCTCATTATAATATTCATTCTCATTGATTGTCAACCAGAGTTGATTGCCACCCTCAGGAACACCCATACTTCCAAGGGCATATAAGCATTGAGTGGGTTCCATGACAGGTCTTTGGCATTTGAGAGTGGCACTGCTCACTTTTATTAATTATTGCTAGCATGATTACTAAAATGATTATTTACCCAGAAACGATGTCTCTTGAACTTTTTCTACATCGCACTTTGAGCACACTGAGTTTAAGGTAAATAAAAGTGTGCTCCAAAATGCCAACATTAGGGGTAAGTGAGGGCCCTTCCTTCTTCCCTGGAAGGGGGCTTCCTGATCATCATTCCAAGATGCCATGCAGCCCAAGTGTCCCTAAGCCTGCCCCTGCCCAGGATGCCATCTCTCTGATGCTGCTCTTTCACGCCTTCCTTTTGACCTCCATATAAGGATGAGACATGTACCCATGGGAGTGCATGAGGTCACAAAGAGAAGGAAGAGAGTCCAGGATCGAGCTTTGTGGGCACACCAACACTCAGGGGAGTATGTATGAATATGGAGGATGATTTGGATCTTTGACTCAGAGGAAGAGTCAAACAGCCTCTCCTACCACCATTTCTCCTTGGTCACCAGTTTAATTAAATTCAACTTAACAGCTGTAAGGGGAGGTGTGGGTTGCACTGTTATGGTTTTGCCCATGTAGATTATGTATATTCACATTGGGTCTCTCTGGACTCAAAGGGAGGCAAGAATAGATATCCCTGGAGTCTTTCCCCACCCTTTTCTAAGGGAGACTAATTCTTGTCATGAGGGGAAACTATAGACTAGCCACTCTGCTCTCTTCAGAGGGAGGTTGGACTGGGCTAGAAGTAAATCTGTTTTTTCTCTTACATATTGTTAGTCTAGGGCAGGGGTAGGGAGCTGGCAGCCTCGAGGCCACATGTGGCCTTCTAGGTCCTTGGGTACAGCCTTTTGACTTAGTCCAAGTTTTACAGAACAAATCCTTTTATTAAGAGAATTTTTTTCTGTGAAGTTTAAATTCAGTCAAAGGGCTGCACTTGAGGTTCCCCACCCCTGGTCTAGGGGAAGTAATTTTTAGGCTCAAACTGCATTCCTGACTACTACCCCTCAATGGGAAAGGAGGAATTGAAGCTATATATCTAAAGTTTGACTCCATTCCTACTCATTGCCATTTCCATAATAAACACATATAACATATAGCAAATAAACCCATTTATCTAAACAGATAGAAAAAAGAATCAGAGAAAGTATTGTTGTTCATTCATTTCAGTCACGTTTGACTCTTTGTGACCCCATTTTGGGATTTTCTTGGCAGAGATACTGGAGTGATTTGCCATTTCCTTCTCCAGTTCATTTTACAGATGAAGAACTGAGGTAAACAGGGTTAAGCGATTTGCCCAGAGTCACACAGCTATTAAGTGTCTGAGGCCAGATTTGAACTTGGGAAAATGAGCCCAATGCTCTATTCTCTGTACCACCTAGCTGCCCCTAAGAAAGTCTACATAGGAAAACATATGCCAGATAATACACAGAGTGAATGATCTCTCCCTTTGGGAATGAGATAACAAAAACTTAATCAAAAGATCTCAACCAAGGGGAAAGGCCTTAAAATCTCTAGTATAGTAAGCTGATTATAGGGTAATGATTAAAGTGCTGAGTCCTTTACATGTTGGCTTCTTCCCAAATTTTTTATCCCTTCAGGGACCTGAAGAGAGTCTAAAATAGCATGACTTCTTTTTCAAAGCCAGAAGCCAGAAGGCCAGGATCCCCCTTCTCTCCAGTTGTCATCAAATCTGTTCCTCATGCAGGCAAGGAGAATTGAATAATCAAGTAAGAAGAGTCTTATTCGAATGGGCCTGTGAGCCAAGGATTCCACAGCCAACAGAGAGCTGTGAAAACCCAGAGAAGAGGAAATATCCAAGAAGAGAGATAATAAGCAGTATTAAGTGGTTCAGAGAGGTCAAGAAGGCCAAAAGTTGACATCCCCCCCCCCCATTTAAACCTTCAACTAAATCTCAACGTAACATGTTCTCCAGTTCTCTCATTGTCCTGGCCACCTTACTCTGGATGAACTCCAGTTTTTCAAAGTGATTCCTAAGCTACGGTACCTAGCACTGAAGATAATATTCCACATGTGACAATTTGGGAAGAAGCCAACGTGAAAAGGACTCAGTACTTTAAGGATTATGATATGATCAGCTTACCGACATTCAGCTGGACCTTCTGATCCAGAGTTCTGGACAATATCCCTCTCCTAGTGCAATTCATGGCAGCGTGAGTTTTGGGGTTTTCCCCCCATGGTACACTTTTCACACATATTCCGTTTATAACCCACTAAAATCTTCTCATCCCAGTCTCAAAACTCTTGTTTAGTGAGTCCTTTTTCATCCGTACTCACATAGATTTATTTTTTTGCTGAAGCTTAGGACTTTATGTTTTTGCTATTCAATTTCATCTTTGTGATAAGAGTAAGGGATGGCTAGAGGAAAGCTTATGAACCGCACTGCTGTCCTTGTGATGTTAAGGAAAAAGGAGGAAGTTGACATAGCATGTTGGGTGGATCCTTTGTCATGAACTTTTGGGAGCACATGGACTATAGTCGCACAGGATGTACAGGCATAGATTGTGATAAACCATATCTCCATGGACCTGCCTGGAGTCACAGGTCACATATTTATGCATTTATATATGTGTGTATGTGTGCTTTGTACATGTACACTTACATATTTTCATACATGGGGGAACCAGACCTTTCTTGTAGGAAATATATTTAGTCAGTGGAGAGAGAAAGAAGAGAGTGATGGAGGAGAGGGAATGATTGAAGTAGCAAGGGCGTTTTGTATATATGGCATGGTGGATAGCAAGCTAGACTTGGATTCAACATAAGAGTTAAGATCCTGACAGTTGCTTACTAGCCCTGTGACTTTGGGCAAGTTACTTAACCTCTCTATAACTCAGGTTTCATTGTCTGGAAAATAAAGAGGTTGAACTCAATCACTTCAAAGGTCCCTTCTAACTCTGTCTATGAATTGATGATATGGAGCGGGAGGAAGTACAAAGGGAGAAGACAGAGGGCACAAATGAATGGGTTAGATTTATAAGGCAAAAATGACATTTCTTCCTCTGAGACAGAAGAGGAAAAGAGAGGAAGGGTGAAAATCCAGAGAACTTTTGAGGTGGAGAGGAAGGAAGTTAAGGAACTCACATCAAATCCCCTTGATCCTTCCAGTAAAGTTGGAGGTGAAGTCATTGGCAGAAAGTGAGAGAGATGGAGGAGAGGGATTAAGGGTTTGAGGAAAATTCCAGAGTTTTGGATTAGCTGCTCTAAGAAGTATCATTGAATCCATTCTGAATAAAACAATTGCCAAGCAGCACTGAGGCCCCAGCTGATGTCAGACAGCTTGAATTTGTAGTGGAGAGCCAACTGGCCCAGCCTCGCGACTTTCTCCAACAACACTCGGTCACCTGGGAACAGGAAAGAAGAAATAGAAGAGTGGAGTTTACTAAGGATTAGGATGGGGCAGGACAACGTCAGAGTGCTAAATAGGCTGATTGGAAGAGTTTGAAAAATAAAACAATCCTGAAGTTCAAAAGATAATGAGAATTCCATCAGCTGGTGTGTGACCTCAGCCATTTGTTTCCCAGGAGCTGGGCTGCATCTGCAGAGAAGCAAATCAAGAATTTGTGGTAGGAGGGAGTGGGGAGAATGGCAATTTGTGATAGGTTAGCTGGAGGATTGTACTGGGGTCTGTAGATTATGTCTGGTGTTCCAAAGCCAGGCACGAACAGGAGAATTAATGTGTCCAGATCCTTGACTCTGATTAGTGTTGGTGTTATTTTGTATAAAGATTAGATATATGTTTGTACTTTTTTTTTTTGGGAGGGGGGCAGAGCGGGGAGGAGGCGGACAGGGATAGGGCTAAAGTCCATAGCAGAGAAATACAATTAGAGATGGTTAGACTGAAGCAAAAAAGCTTCTAATGAGACAAACATTCCCACAATGCTCCCTCGCACTACAGAAGGATGCAGTGATGTAGAAGTTGGGAAAGCGTGGCTTAGTGAATGGGTTTTTATGGGTTTGTCAAGATGTAGATCTTGGGTAATTCCATCTGGATGTGACGGGTAGATGGTACATAGTGACTTGGGGTCAAGGGGAACTGGGGTCAAGTCTGTCCTTAGATATCTACCAGTTATGTGACTTTGGGCAAGTCACTTCATGTCTCAGCTTTAGTTTCTTTTTTTTTTTCTTTTTGGAAGGGGGAAGGCAGAGCAATTGGGGTTAAGTGACTTGCCCAAGGTCACATAGCTAGTAAGTGTCAAATATCTGAGGCCGGATTTGAACTCAAGTTCCCTTAACTTCAGGGCCGGGGCTCTATTCACTAGGCCACCTAGCTGCCCTACAGCTTTAGTTTCTTGATCTGCAAAATGAGGATAAAAATAACACACATTTCATAAGGCTGATGTGAGAATCAAGTGAGATAAGACATATAAAGTGCTTTGCAAACCTTAAAGCACTGCTATTACTCTCACCACTCTTATGTGGCTCCCCTGAGGACTGGGCTCTCTTCTAAGGCAAACCTTGATTTATGAGACTGTGAGTTGAGTGGAAAATTTAACACCCTGGGTCCTGATCATGTCACACATGCACACGCACATACTCTCTGTCTTTCTGTCTGTCTCTGTCTCTCTGTCTCTGCCTCTGTCTCTGTCTCCGTCTGTCTCTGTCTGTTTGTCTGTCTGTCTCTTTTTTAGTGACTTCCTATCGCCTCCAGGAGTGAATACAAATGTACTGTTTGGAATTCAAAGGCCTTCATAACCTAATCCCCTTCTACCTTTGCAGTCTTCCTAATACCTTACTCCCCCCAACACATGCTCTTCCCTCCAGTGGCATTGGAAGATGGACATCTTGGCAAAGATGCTGGAGTGGTTTGCCATTTCCCCTTCCGGCTCACTTTACAGAGGAGGAAACTGAGGTAAACAGAGTGAAATGACTTACCCAGGGTCACACAGCTAGTGAGCATCTGAGGCTGGATTTGAACTCAGGAAGGTGAACTTTTCTGACGAGCCACTCTAGGCACTCTAGTTGTCCCCTGACACATAGTAAATATTTAGTGAATTGAATTGATGCCATCTCACAGAAAGATTCCTATTCTGGGGTCAATGTCAGTAGAACTCTATTTAATATGGGTTGCCTGAAGGACCTAGTTCTAGTCCTTCAGTAGTTTCTGAAATGGGCAGTTAGGGAGGGTAACAGATAGAGTACTGGGCCTGGAGTCAGGAAACTCATCTTCTTGAGTTCAAATCTGACCTCAGACACTTACTAGCTGTGTGACCCTGGGCAAGTCACTTAACCTTGTTTGCCTTAGTTTTCTCATCTGCAAAATGAGCTGGACAAGGAAATGGCAAACTACTCCAGTATCTTTGCTAAAAAAAACCCAAATGGGGTCACAAGGAGTCAGACATGGCTGAAAATTATTGAGCTACATACAACAACCATGAAAGATTACATTCTGGTCCTTCAGTAGTCTCTAAAATGAGAAAGGTAGCACTATGGGAGAGTATAAGAAGAAATGGAAGCACAACATCAAAATGTGAATGTAGGTGGGTCTGTAACAGTGGGGAAGGGGACTCAGCTAACAACCATACAGATTCTTGGAAGGATAGACAGAATAGAGACGTAGCCGATTCTTGTTTTCTCACTTGGTAACTGCCCTGGGTTGGGCCTTGTAGGCTGCCATGACCTGGCAGAGAATTCCCTACGAGGTATCCTGTGCTGCTTGAAGTTAACCAAAGTCATCATTCGTAGCTAAGATAACAATGACAAGTGTGGGAGCAGGAAATTACATTGTTCGAAATATGTAGTTTGCATGGAAGGGGAGTGTTTTGTCTATACAATTAGACAGAGAGAATCATTATAGGCAAACAGTCATGGAAAAGAAGGAGACTTGTTTTTGCTGGTGAGAGGCAGTGGAGAATTAAAGATGGCATTTCAGATATCCTGACTCCAAGTCAGTGCTTGAAACTCTGCTGTCTCTCTTTCCCTTCCAGGTTATAGGCACAGGGCCAGAATAAATGTGAAGATTCCAGTCCTGGATCACAGCCTTTCCAGAGCTACCCGATCCACCAGCTGATAGTCTCCTCCTGATCTTTGGACACCTGCTTAAAATTGGTAAAGTTCTCATATCTCAAGAGGCTTGATCTCTAACACGTAGGGCTTGTTCTAGCAGGTACAGTTTGCCCAGTCAATAAGCTCATCAGGAAACCCACCCTTGCTTGATTAAAGGGGAAGTCTTTGGGCAATGGTTTTACATACAAGCAGAACTAGGTCAAGAATCTCTCTAATCACCCATCATAGTTCTCCAGGAGACTGACTGACTGCATAGGTGTAGAATCAGGAATATGCTTGACAATTTCAATTCTCAGAACATCTGGAATAACTTTTTCTATTTCTATAGTGTCTAGGGGCAGGTCCTAGCTCCTTCCAGAAAGAGGAAAATAAATGCCTTGGGAAAGAGCTACTAAGTGATTGGAGTTAAAGAAATCCTATCACCTCTAGCATGTATTAGCTCTGTGACCCTGCGCCTACAGAATTCTTGGCTTTAATCTTGGCACTGTAGCTACAAAAATGGTCTTTGCCCTCAAGAACTTTGCATTCTATTGAGGGAAAAAACAACACCAAAGGTTCTCAAATTATTATTGCTATTATTTTACTCATGGCAGTCTTATTCTGTGTGCTGTAGGAGAGAGTTAGGGGCCTTGTGCATGTATATTTGATTACACTTGTCAATTCTCTACAATTTGTGGCATACATTTTAAGAACCACAGATGTACCTAAATGAGTCTATACAAAATATATATGATATAGAGACAACGTAGTTTCCAAGGCGAGGGCACTAGCAACTGTGGACATAGGAATAGGTCTTATGTAGAGGGAGGAAATAGGAGATATAATTTTGTATCAAGGAGCAACAAATATGGCAGTTTAGCTAGAATATAGGATATGAGGAGAATAGTGCAATATTCCTAGAAAGAGACTGATAGGAGCTAGGTTTTTGAGGTCATTAAATGCCAAATAGGAGTTCCTATTTTAGCCAATCAGTCAATATATTTTTATTAGTTACTTACTATTTAATGTGCTAAGTCCTGGAGATACAAAATGAGGCAGAAGACATTCCTTGCCCTCAAGGAGCTTATAATCTAATGGGGGAGACAACATGAAAACAAATATATGCAAAGCAAGGTCTATACAGGTTACATAGGAAATGATTGACATTTTTTATCCTAGAGAAAATTGGAAGCCACCAAACCAGTCAAATGAAGTTATCTTTGCAAAATTGCTTGACACATAGTAGGCACTTCATAAATGCTTATTCCTTTCCCTTTTCTTTTCCCTTTCCTCCTCTCCCTTCTTGAACAAGGGAGTGCTGTAATCAGACTTGTGCTTCAGGAATACTTCATTTGCAGTGATGTAGAAGATGAATTGTAGAGGGGAAAGTCTGGAGTCAGAAGGAACAATTAAAAGCTATAATAATAGTAAAAATTAGTGGATAGAGTGCCGGGCTTGAAGTCAGGAAGATTTATCTTCCTCAGTTCAAATCCAACTTCCCTTAGAAGCTGTTTGACCTTAGACTAGTGACTTAAACCTGTTTGCTTCAGTTCCTCATCTGTAAAATGAACTCGAGAAAGAAATGGCAAACCAATCCAGTATCTTTGCCAAGAAAACCCCAAGTGGGATCATGAAGAGTCACACATGACAGAACAACAACAACAAAGATTAGAAGAGATCAGAGAGTGAATTTTGGCCATAACCATAAGGATGAAGAGAAAAAGGGATGAGGGATTGGATCAACATGAGAGACAGTATGAAATGACAATATTTAGAAACTGATTGGATATAGGGATAAAGGAGAGGGAAGATTCATGAATGATTCTGAAGTTTGGAACCTGGGGGACCAGAAGGATGATGGTTCTCTCCATAAAAATAGTGAGATTATCAAGAAGTTAATGTCATTGAGGAAAGATAATTATTTACTCACATTAAGTTAACCTCTTGTTCTATGCTAGGTTCTAGGAATGGAAGACCAAAATAAAATAAAATAGTCCCTGCCCTCCAGAAGTTTACATTTGTAATAGTAATGTAATTTGAAGATTCTCTTGTATTGGCAAACATTTAGCACC
Source organism: Petaurus breviceps papuanus (assembly GCF_028583685.1). NCBI lineage: Eukaryota > Metazoa > Chordata > Mammalia > Diprotodontia > Petauridae > Petaurus > Petaurus breviceps. The sequence continues at coordinate 10,491,854 of NW_027187325.1, forward strand.
TTGTTTCAAGTGTGATTGTATCAAGTATTATGTTCCAGAACTTGTGAATCCCACAGTGGGACGAACTTCCTGTTGTAACTGGAAGGGGTGAAACAGGGGGGAGCTAATACCTTATACAAGGAAAAGCCCAAGCTGAGAGAGGCCAGAATTTCTCTCAGCAAGCATCTAGAGGCTGGGATGCTACTGCTGGACTGAACTGAGAATTGAAAAGAACTGAGAAGAGAAATGAGAATCGAGAACTGAGACAGAATTTCTTGGAGTGAGCCACGTGGAGGCTGGAGAGAGTGATTTTGATTTTGAGAATGGAGTTGGGGAAAGTGATTTTGGTTTTGAGAAGAGAACTTGTGGTGGTGGAGCTTATTCTGAGGGTTTCCAGGAACCAGGTGAAGCTGCCAGAGGAAGCATGACTGTGGTGTCCGCACTTTGTCTGTTTTGGGTCTGTGTTGATTTCACAGGCAGAAAGAGAATTAAGATGATGGTGCCGATCACGTGTGTGAATATTGTTGTCATTCTGCTAAGCTTGATATGTGTGTAGCTATTGTTGTGGCTCTGTTAAGTTTTCTCTTCCCAGGAACAGAAACTGTGAAGGACTTGAGGTGGACTGGACACTGTGAGCTCCAATGTGGAGCAGGAACTGCATGGAGAGCTGGACAAGGAGCTGGGAGCTGTCTGCCTTTGAACTCAGGTGGTAGTTGGATAGATTTGGGAAGGAGCTGGGGCCATGGAAGAGGAACCATGGAAGCTGAGAGCCTGCCCGGAGTCAAGATGGAAAAAACCTCTCCTTGGGTGTTTAATGGTGACTAATGAAATTGTAACTTACTTGTGACCTAGAGGCAGATGGCCTTTGTACTTTCCACTATCCCTTAAGAGGGTACTGAGTAGTGACTGATGGTATTATAACTTAGTTGCACCCCATGGGTGGAAGACTTTGACTTTTGTACTTTGTGATTGAATTAAGAACTTTGTGATTAACTAAATAAATGTACTTTGCTTAAAACTATGTGACCACTTTGGGGAAAACTATGTGGCTATTTTAGCGATAAGTTGTGAAGTTATAACATTGTGAATGTTGTACCTTGATTTTCTTTGAATGTTTTATCTTAGTTTGTTATTGAATAAATAAGAGGGTTTACTATACTGTGTAATCAGAACCTTGAAAGCTGTTCACAGTAGCATTCCTCTGGAAAGCTGCTCTTGCTTGTCTTTGTAACATTCTAGCCAGAGAATACAACGTGTACACAGGTAAATCAATACAAAATATATAGAGAATAAATACAAAGTAATTTTGTTAAGGCAAAAACTAACTAGACAGATCAGGAGAGGTGTCTTGTAGGATGTGATACCTAGTGTGTTCTTTGAAGGAAGCTGGGGAATCTTTGAGGTAGAGAGGTAAGAAGAAAGAGTATTTTTTTTTTTTTTTGCTTTTTGGAGGGCAATTGGGGTTAAGTAACTTGCCCAAGGTCACACGGCTAGTTGTGTGTGTGTGTGTGTGTGTTAAGTGTCTGAGGCCAGATCCTAACTCATACTTCTGACCCCAGGGCCAGCGATCTACTCACTGTGCCGTTCAGGGAACAGCATGTTGCTTAGACAAAAAAAAAAAAAATGTACCCTTGGGAGATTCCAGGGGAGCATCCCAGACATGAATATGATGAAATTGGAACAACAGCTGGGATTTTTCCCAAAAGGACAAGTTGTATCAACTAAGGCCTATTATTAAATGTTGCCTTTTAAAAGGGGAATTCTGGCTTGCTGGTAAGCTCTGTCTGGGGTGGGATCCATTGGAGCTTAAAGGGAATTCTGTTCAATTGGGACTTAATCTCAAGTGGGGATCTGACTATTTTAAGACTATTAGCTTCATCTTTTTGCTCCAGGGGTGCTCTGAGTCTGTTTTGGGAAGCAGTTCTGTGCCCTTAGGACAGATGGTAGAAGACTATTCTAGGGTGCGGGAGGAGAGAGAGTCTCCCAAGTCTCTCTAACGTTATGAGATTTTTAGTACAGGGGCCAGGGACCAGGGGTCTGGTAGCAGAGATTTCCCAGAGCACTTACATAGACTGGGGAAAGATTTTTGTGGGCTGAAAAATGTTTGGAAGCTCTCTGCGAGAGTGACTTTAAGTACTTCATGTGCTACTTTGGTTTGGGGTTTTGTGGTGTGTATATAAGTAAAAGTAGACAAGTTTTCAGGTTTTAAATCAAAGTTTCATACCATTTGAAAAGTAGAACCTTTGTGAAAAAAGTGGTTAAATGTCAATAATCTGAATTTTAAACTAAACCATTCCAAGACACAAAACATAGGGGGAAAAAATCTGCAACCTGGAAAAAAGAAAAGTAGATTGTTCTGTTTAACTTGGCGATTGTTTCTTACATAGTTGGGGGCAGATGAATTGAGACCCACAATGGTGGCAAGTTTGTATTCATTGAGTTTTGTTGATCTTGGCCAATAAAATAAATCTCTTTTCAGTTTTTGAAGTTCATATCATTATTTGGATCACTTTCCATCTTTTCTAATTCATCACTTTAAAATGAATCTTACATCTATTTTCCTTCCTCCTGAGTTTTTCCCCCCTTTCTTTTCTTTCTTCATCATATGTGGTAAAGATTTCTTTACCCAAAGCACTTTGGAAAAACTTTTTTGTTTCTCAATCAAACTGATCACAAGAACTATGAAGACTGCATATGTGTGTAATATATACTGTGTCTGTCTGTGGACACATGCTGTGTCTGTGCCTATCACAACTGGAGACTAAGTACCATTTGGTTGTGGCTTTTCTCTAGGCAGGGATTCTCAACTCTTTTTTTTTTTCTCAGAGCAATGTTTTTCAATACATAAAATTAAATACATAGGTTTGCAAAGGAAACCAATTATTAAAATACAGTTCTCCATGTGTATAAATGTATAAGCTGGTGGATCCCAAATTTAAGAACCCCTGACTTAAGGTGTTGCATCTTAATTTTAAATTTCCAATGTCTGCAACTCTTCTCTTTAAGCATTTTCTTTTCCTTTGCCTAGGACTGAAGCATATAAGGCTTTTCTGTCAGAATGGTCAAGGACTCCTGAAATATGCAGGAATCCTAAGGCAAAGCTGTTTCAGAGGATTATTCATACCTGTAGATGGGGTATGATTTCTTAACTGGTAGCCTCTGCTCAGCCTAAACACTCTCAGAACCAGAGTCTATTGATGTTTTCCCCCTTTATATTGTTAGCTTCTTTTTTTTTTTTAAGCAATTGGGGTTAAGTAACTTGCTCAAGGTTACACGGCCAGTTATTTCTAGGTGTGGTGCTAAGTGTCTGAGCCCAGATTCGATCCCCAGCCATTCCCAACACTGGGGCTGGTGCTCTTACTCACTGAGCCACCTGGCCACCCCTAAGCAATTGGGGTTAAGTAACTTGCTCAAGGTTACACAGCCAGGTGTTTCTGGGTGGGTGCTAAGTGTCTGAGCCCGGATTTGATCCCTCAGGTCATCTCAACACTGGGACCGGTGCTCTTACTTGCTGTGCTACCTGGCCGCCCCGGCTTCTTAGATTCTTTAGGTCGTTCTTGTCCTCTTTACCTTCTCAACATGCAACTTTTAAACATAAAATTAAAAAGAAAGAAAAAAAAATTCCTCCTTCTCATACCCCATGGCTTTGCCTAGCCCTTAGGCACATGAAATCAAACATTTCATTTCTTAGTCTTTTATCACTTATCTGGAAGTGTTTGACTTCCTTCTGTTTGGTTAATTTGCATGTTGACTACCTGTTCCCTACTGAGGTATTTTGAAGGAAAGACTCAAATTTTTCCATTTAGCTGAATGTCCAACTTTTTTCTTTGATCCTTAGTCTTATACTTGTAGAATATTTGATTTGGATTGCCAACTATTTTTTCTTTGCTTTTTGGAATATCATATTATTATTTTCCCTTTCATTTCACACATATATAATATATATTGATATATATCATATATAATAGTTCTAATTTCTTAGGATTGATTATGCTTGGAATTTGAAGAAAGGTTTTTTAATGTTGATTATAAAATTTTTTAAAATATAGTGATTCTTAATTTTTGCTATTGTATTTCTTGGTGAGTTAAACCTGGTGTGTATGTGTGTGTGTGTGTGTGTATGTTGTGAATTCTTTAGATCTTTATCTATTTTCCCAGTATTGGACTCTGATACCTTTTTCTAATATTTCTCACCATGTGCAGAGATCAGATTTCCTGGATTATAACATTCATTTTTTATTTTTTAGAATTTTTGGGGAGACTGTATTCCTTAGGTTATTTCTTTATATCCTATCTACAACATTCTGTATTCTTATTTTGTAAAGCTCTCATGATCTGGTCTTTTTTTTAGTCATGTTAAATTTATTTTTCTTCTCCCTCTCCATATTTCATGTGCCAATTCTATTATCCTCATTTTCAGAGCATCTCCTATTTTGGGGATAATCCATCTTTTGCTCTAAATTCTTGTTAGACTTGTTGCTTTCTTGGTTTCAATTCTAATTTCTCTCCTTCCTTCCTTCCTTCCTTTCTTTCTTTCCTTCTTTTTTTTTTTTTTTTGCTTTTTGGAGGAGGAAGGTAGGGCAATTGGGGTTCAACGACTTGCTCAAGGTCATATGGCTGTGTTGAGTATCTGAGGCTGGATTTGAACTCAAGTCCTCCTGACTCCAGGGCTGGTGCTCTATTCACTGTACCACCTAGTCACCCCTCTCCCTATTTCTTTTATATTTTCCCTTAGTTCTTTGATTGCTCTTCTGAATCACTCAGAAGGACCTGGAGATGTCCTATTGATGTTTCAGTGGGCTTTGCAAAATAAGCTCAATTTACCTATGTGATTTTGACTCATTTTCCTTCACTGTGAAGTGCCGGTACATTGAGATGGCTCTTTTTAGAGATTGTTCATTTGGAATTCTCAATTAGCTTTTGCCTATCTTTATAATTTTGCTAACTTTTTTTTTTGGATGTCCATATTGTAAAATTTTTTTTTTTAATTCATCATTCCCTTTAACAGGCATTGTGCTTTTGGTTCTCTCTTGCAGCACCTGAACCCGATCTTATTTTCTCTTTGAACACCTCAGTTAAATATATCTGTAGCTCTTGAGGGCTGAGGATAACCAATTGGGACAGTGCTACGCAGAAGCGCCTAGTGTCTGATGTATTTGAGTTTATTCTCCTTCTGAATTTCATTCTACTTTCTGTGACTTAACTTTCTTCAGTCCCTAAGCTGATCCTAGGGAGGAACTGGTTTGGAAAGCAATGGGGCAGAATGCCCCAGGATATGATGGAGGTAAAGCTCCAAAAAGCCTTTATTCTTGAATGTCTTTTCTACCTGTCTCCAACACCTTATGCTGGCTACCTGTTTTCTTCTCTTTAGGATTAACTTAGTGTAACCAGTGCTGCACTTCTGGTCCCTTCCTTCATCCACAAACTTCTTGCCAGTATTCAGCATTCCTCTATGACCATCCCATTTCCTTCTTTTTGGGCCTTGGGGCTCATGATTCATGGCTTTTACCCTACCCTGTGAATATGCTCTCCAGGATGCAGGTGATGATTAAAACTGTAACTATCAGGATGGAAACACGCTGTGGGGGCTGGCAACACAGGGGACGGTGACATCAGGAGTAAGAGATGAATAGCCTGACCTTCAGTTATTTTTTCCTTTAATAATAAATTTTGATAGGTTATGTCACTTTTAATAATAATAATAATAGCTAATAACAGCTGATATTTATGTAGAGCTTACTGTGTGCCAGACACTGTTAAGCCCTTTATAATTATTACAATTCTAAGTGCTTTAATAGTAATAATGATAGCTAACATCTACTATGAGCCAGGTACTGTTCTAAGTGCTTTATAATTATTATTCATTTGATCCTCACAACAACCTTGGGAAGTAGGTGCTATTGTTATCAACATTTCACAGAATGGGAAACTGAGGCAAACAGGAGACCAGGCAAACTGGTCAAGTGACTTGCCCAGGGACATACAACTAATAAGTGTCTGAGGTCAGTTTTGAATTCAGATCTTTGTGATTCCAGGTCCAGCACTCTATCCATTGTGCCTCCTAGCTACCTCATCTTCCTTTCTTGACGGTTTCCTTGCTTCAGGAGGCTATTTAATATTGTTTTCAGGTAAGGAAGTAGCTATGCCTTAAGTTACTTCTCATTCTATTGTCTTCCTAAGGCTACTCAGATAATCCCCATGTATTTATTACCCCTGTATTGGTACCTATGATATATATAGTGCCAAAATAATATTTAGAGACTTAGAAGAAACCTCCCAGAATGTTGAGGGTACCCCCTTGTGAGTAATTTATAATAAAACATGGGGAAGGGCTTTACAGAATGAGAAAGCATGAGAGGGTTTTGATCTGCACGGTTGTAGGGATCATTGAGGCTACTGAATTTCCCTCCTAATAACATGATATCCCTGATCACTCTTTCCAGGGTTGGTTATACTTTCACTCATACTCCCACCCACCTCTCCCAATTCACTGGTCCTAGAGAAGGAGCTGGGATACTTCTAACTTCTATTGCCACTTGCAGACTTTCCCTCTACCACCATCACCCAGCAACTTCTCCTCCTTTGAGGTTCATTCAATACAAATTTATACTGTTCTTCATTCCTCAACAAGTTCAGTGGCTGGCTCAGCCTTGATATCTATCTATCTATCTATCTATCTATCTATCTATCTATCTATCTAT
>NW_027187325.1:10498543-10570664 GCF_028583685.1 Petaurus breviceps papuanus
TATCTATCTATCTATCTATCTATCTATCTATCTATCTATCTATCTATCTATCTATCTATCTATCTATCTATATCTATATCTATACACACATATATGTGTGTGTATACACATATACATACCTTTTCAAACACTTTAAATTCTCAGATCCTCAATCTACTCCATTCCCATAATTTCCACTTCACCCCACTACACACAGGGATGTGTTCCCTTGATCTTGCCATTACCCACAAGCATTCCACTTTCAAGTTCATGAATTATGAAATTCCTTTATCAGTTAGTCAATAAGCATTTATTAGGTACCTACTATGCGCCAACCACTGTACTAAGCTCTGGGGATACAAAGAAAGGGAAAAAAGGCAGACCCTGCTTTCAAGGATTCTAATCCTTTACCTGATCACAATCTGTATCAAGCCTTCTTTCTTTCTGTTTTACCACACGCAATCCTTTCTCTTCATCCTCACTGTGACCTTGAATCCCTCTGTCCCTCAGTTTTTTCCCCAGCTTATCATCCCTTCACTGGTTACACTCTACTTTTTCTCTATTCCCTGCATAAACCAGCCCAACTCCACAATATCTTCCACACTTTAATCTCTTATACTATCACTGATTATATCATACCAGCCATGGATCATTCCCACCATCTACTGCCTTCTTCCCTTTTCATGTTCTGCTGAATGAATGTAGAGAAAAACGATGAGGCTGTGCTGAACAAGTTGTGGTATACGATTGTTAACAGAGTGCTACTGTGCTGTAAGAAATGATGAGCTCGATGATCTTAGAAAAACACGGACAGATTCATATGAAATAATGAGAGAAAAATGAGCAGAACCAAGAGAAAGCTGTATACAGTAACAGCAACATTGTTTTAAGAACAACTTTGAGCGAATCAGTCATTTTAACTAATATAAATATCCAAATTAACTACACAGGACAAATGGAGGAAGATGCTCTCTGCTCAGAGATAGAACTGATAAACAGAAATGATTTTACACTCACACACACAAACACAAACACACACGGATGTATTTGTGTCTAATGGTAGCCATCTCTAGGGTGGGGGAGGGAAGAAGAAAAAATATCTGCATGATTATTTTATAGTTAAAATGAATAATCATCTTTCTTATTCATCCCTCTTTAAACAGCCTTCTCATCCTTTCAGCTCAGAACTTTGTCTCATACTTCCAGTAGATTGCTCTCTATATCATCTCCTCTCTCCCATTAATACTCAGTCTCTCCCTCTCTACTATCTGCTTCCCTGATTACAAGCACACTCATTTATCTGCCTTTTTAAAAAAAATCTCACTTGATCTCACTATCCCAGACAGCCATTGTCCTATAGTGGAGAAAGCCATTTATAATTGATATTTCCTCTTCCTCTTTCTTCATTTTTTTCCTACATGCTCTGAACTCATCATTCAAATGAAACTCTCTCCAAAATTATAATGGTGTTTGTCTCAACCCCGAACCTTTTTGACCTCTCTGCAGCCTGTGACTCTATCACCCTTCTTAATATTCTTTACAGTCTGACAATTCTTCCTAGTTTTTCCTCCTACCTCTCTGCTCCTTTTCTTTCTTTTTTTTTTTTTTAAAGCAATTGGGGTTAAGTAACTTGCTCAAGGTTACATGGCCAGTTATTTCTGGGTGTGGTGCTAAGTATCTGAGCCCGGATTCGATCCCCAGGTCATCCCGACACTGGAGCTGGTGCTCCTACTTGCTGAACCACCTGGCCACCCCTAAGCAATCGGGGTTAAGTAACTTGCTCAAGGTTACACGGCCAGTTATTTCTGGGTGGGTGCCAAGTGTCTGAGCCCGGGATTCGATCTCCAGGTCATCCCAACACTGGAGCCGGTGCTCCTACTCGCTGTGCTACTTGGCCCAGCCCCCTGACGGCTCCTTTTCATTCTTCTTTGCTCAGTCTTTCTACAGGTCATGTCCACTAACCATGGATGTCTCCCCAAACTCTGTCCCAAACTCTTTTTGCTTTTTCCTCTATACTTTCTCACTTGGTGATCTCATCAATTTCCATGCAATCAATTATTATTTCTACATAGATGACTCTCAGATTTACTGGTACAGCCCTAATCTTCCTCCTAACTTCAGGTATCTCATCACCAAGTGCTTTTTGGACATCTCAAATTAGATGTGCTATACACATCTCAAATTCAACAAGTCCAAAACCGAACTCACTATCTTTCTCCCCAAACCTCCCCCCTTTCCCAGCCTCCCTATCACTATTGAGAGCATTGCTATCCTTCCTCTTATCCAGGCTTGCAGTCTCAGTGTCATGCTCAATTCCTACCTATTACTCATCCAACATACACATTCTATTGCAAAGTCTTACTCTTTCTACCTTTGTAACATATCTTGTTTATATCTCCCTTTCCATTCACAGACATATGTTTAATATCTATATCTACATCTCTCTATCATTATCTTTTATATTATTCATCTGTTTCAGTTGTGTCCAACTCTTCATGACCCTATTTAGGGTTTTCTTGACAAAGATACTGGATTGGTTTGCCATTTCCTTCTCCAGCTCATTTCACAAATGAGGCAACTGAGGCAAACAGGGTTAAGTGACTAGCCTAAGGTCACATAGCTAGAAAGTATCCAAGGCCAGATTTGCATTCAGGAAGATGAGACTCCAAGCCTGTTACTCTATTCACTATGTCATAAGCTGCCCAGTCTGATATATGCATACTTGTTTGTTACCTCCTAAAAGGCTAGTCTTTTCCTGTCCTCCCAGGAGCTAGTGCCTTCCCTGTGAGATTATTTTCCCACTTACATTTTTATATATTTAATATACATATGTATGTTTATGTGTTGTAACCTTCATGAGAGTTTGAGATCCTTGAAGGCCAGAACAAAGTGTGTGTGTTTTTTAATCTTTCTTTGTATCCGAGGAGGTTAGCATAAATAATTGTGGCCTGCCTGCTTACCTAACTATTGAAGGATACTTTATTGGTGAGCTACCTTAAAAAAGAAGATGAGCTACCCTTGGCTGATTGAGGCAATTTCACTTTTTGACCTGGGAAGTGGTAAAAGTTCACTAGCTGGAACTTAACCACAGATGGAGGGTAACTGTTCTCAGTCGAGGAAGACTTAGGAATAAGCTTAAATTTAGTGGTGGGCCAGTTGCTGAGACCCCAATGCTGGGAACTAGGAAATAATGTACTGATGAATAGGCAAGATCTGGTTACATGGCTTATAACCTGTCACTTAGGCAAATCACTCGGCTTCTCTCTGACTCATCTGTAAAACAGGGATAATGTAACATGTATTACCATAGGTGCTGTGAAGAAAATTCTTTGAATATATTAAAATACTAAATACATATAAGTTGCTAGTTTCCTTTTACAGAAATAGCACAGGTTTTTCCAATAATTGTTTAAGAAATGTATTGGCTAGAGAATCATTACAAATCATGGTCAATGGCTATTGTTTGTTGTTTTATGAAAACTTTCTTACCATCAGGGAAGTATGACGATTTCTGGGATCACAAGAGCATGGTGAGGATTGCCAATAAAAATGTAAAAGAATACATATTTTGTGATTAGGCATAAAAATATTTTGTTTAAAAGACAGCAGTGACCTTTATTTTTTGCATGAGAAAAAGACAAAAAAGGGGAACGTTGGATTTATTGTATTTTTATACACTTATTTTTTTAAAAAATAAAATAGTAATACTTAGCACACTAAATCATCTTCTAAAAATATTATTTTTTAAACTACATGAAAAATAATTTTTCTTCCTTTTTCTTTCCAGATTGGTCCAGGTTATTCACCCAATCTCATTTTGTTGCTAACAGGACAAATGGGATGCAACCACATAAACACATGCATGTATATATGTTGTATACATACATGTACATATGAATAAACATAATTGGGTGTGTGTAATATAGCATGTTGTATATACACATACAGTACATGTATATACACACATATGTATATCTATAACATATATAATTTGTGCATATACACAGGTTGTCCCACAAATCTTAGTGAAGTTTTAATCTCATTTGTAGGACATCCTGTATATGCATAACATTTAAACCATAGGTAAGCCCCAAATGACTTTCACCATTTCTGCAACATACCTAAAGTATTGCAAGTTGCAGTATTAAATGACTTAACTTGAATTTCAACTTTTCTTGGCAAACTCTATGAACAACATGGTACAGTAGAAAGTGGTACTGAATTTGGAATCAAAATATTTGGGTCTGAATGTGCCCCAAGCTATCAGAAACTGGGTCTTGCCAACTGACCTACTTTATACTCAACTCTTCCCAGATCTGCCATATACTTCCAGTGTGACCTTGGGTAAATCATGTTACCTCTCTGAGAGTCATTAATCAACCAAATGACCTCTGAAATTCCTTCCAGCTCTAAAGCCGTGATCCCATGATATGACACTGTCTTATTTCTCTTTGTGTCTTCTCCAGGAGATAGCAAAGTTAGCTTCCTATTGTGGATTCTCCATAAATATCTGTTGAAATAAACTTCTCTGCTTATGCCTGGCAGAAGTACTGATAAACTTTTAAAAAAATATCAAAAGGTGGAGGCAACATTAGCAGCATCCCCCTTTCTCTTCCATTTAATAAATATCTTCTCTTATATCCCACCAAAGAATCAGACCTGAGATTCAGTTGGATGCTACCCTATGCTAGTCTCTGATTCATTAATATTATGTATGTATTTAATGTTATACACAGTGTATTCATTCCTCCAAATGTTCACTGTCTATTTACTATTCATTATCTCTACACACACACCGTAATGTTCCTACCTACTGTTCCTTAGCACTAGGTGAAAAAAACCACAGCTGTCTATTACCATATAAACTCAGTTCGTAGAATTAAATCCCCTACTAATAGGACCATAAGAGAGATGTTTGTTTAATTATCTATAGTTCTGCCACTTATTGGTCCATTCGCACTCTGGACACATGGGCTAACTTACGGTGTTTGCAAGACAACTTTGGAAATGCTGAGTCGCTGGAATAGTGCAGAGTATGAGACTTGCATTCATGAATTGTATGACTTGGGACAATTTCTCTTACTTCTTGCAGCCTCGGTCCTCTCATTTGTAAAATGGGATTGTTAATACTTTAATTACCTCCCTTGCAGAGTTAGTATGAGAAAGGCATTCTATAAACTGGGAAACATATAATGTGAGGTATAATTACTGTTCACTAAAGCTCTTTTGATGTATCTTTTCGGTAACTGGATAAGAAATTCAGCTCCAAAATTAACCTGAGATTACAAAGCATGAAAGTACAGAACAATTCAAACACAAAGTCTTGACAAAAATGTTTCTTACCTTTGTCTCCTACAACCAGGATCCCGTTTCCTTTTATGGAGACATCTTCATCACTTTCCAGTGCACCTGCTCCCATTTGCCATTCTCCCTTCAATGTCACCAGGGATGCTTTCTCTGCTCACTTCCCTGAATCTTCATTTGATGCTGTCTGAATTGGATTTATCACTCAACTAGATTTAATTGTTTCAAACTTGTAATTCACTTCTAGGAAGTTCAGCCCATTCTTTTCTTTCTCTTTCTCATCACATTGGGGACTACTTCTTTAAGAACCGTACCATATGATATTTAATTCTTTTAGATTTTTAAAAACTCAGATATTCAACATGCAGGGGGCTGGGTATAAGGTAAAGTGCACTGAGCTTGGAGTTAGAAAGCCAGGTTGTCTTGGGAATGGAATGATAGGGACAGAAAAAAAATTGAAAGTAGACACAAGAGCAATTGGTGCCTGACTGGATGTGGGAAATAAGGGAGAAGGAATGTGCTCATAAATAGATTATGAGCTTGGTTAAGTCACTTAGGATCATAGGATTATATATCTAGAGCTGGGCAAAGTAACTTAAGGGTCATCTAGGCTAACATTCTCATTTTATAGATAAGGAAACTGAAGCCTAGAGAGATAGTAAGTTGTCAGAACTGGACACAAACTTAGGGTTTGGTGACTCCAGTTCACTTCTCTTTCTACTAGACTACAGTGCCTCAATGTCTTTGAGTCCTAGTTTTTTTTTTCATGAGAAGGTTGGACTAGAGTCTGACCAATTAGTATGTTTTCTATCTCTGAAAGCCTGTGATTGAGAGTTCACTGTCATGGTGACAGAAAAAGTCACTAAGGCTTAGGGAGAAAAAAGGAAGAAGAAACCCCTGAGCAACTTTGATAAAACACAGGTAGATTTTAGCTCTTGGTGACAGAAAATGTTAGTTGGTCAGTCAACAAGCATTTATTAAGTGCTCACTATATACCAGGCATGGTGTTAAGTACTTGGAACACAAATACAGGTAGAGAAGTAGTCCTGTTTCTCAAAGAGCTTGCTTTCCAACGGAGGAAGTCAACACATAAAAGGAAGGAAAGAGACAAAGATACCAGGCAGGGACATGGTAGAGGAAGTCTGAAGTATAGTTGGGAGAGGAATGAAACATGGTTGCCCTGGTGCCCTTTTTAAAGGGAAGTTCTGAGAATAGCCATCCAATCAGGGGGCAAGACCAAAGGGGCACAGGCTACTTTGGATGTTTGAAGTCCAGGACTGGAGTGAAGCTTCTGGGTAATGAGCACATTTTTTTTGGTCTTTATTAATTTGTTTGTTTACTTTTAGTTTGCAAGATTCAATTCCACAATTCCTCGAGTTTCAAATTTTCTCCCCCTCCCTCCCCCCAGGCCCCATGACGGCATACAATCAAGTATAGGATCTGCAAATACTTTCACATTAGACATTAGTCAGGTTATAAAGATGGATTGTATCAGATGGAATGAAAAATGGTAAAGAGGAGACAAAACCAAACAAGAAAAAGAAAAGGATCAGGTAGTTTGCTTCAATCTGGATTCAAACTCAGTTCTTTCTATTTCTTTCTCTGGATGTAGACATCTCTCTCCATCATGAGTCTTTTGGGATTGACTTATATCACTGCATTGCTGAGAAGAGTCCAGTCTATCAAAGTTGGTCATCACACATACGTTGTGTCTGTAATTGTGTACAAATTTCTCCTCGTTCTACTCTTCTCACTTCGCATCAGTTGGTATAAGCCTCTCTAGGTAAATATGAAGTCCATCTGATGAGCACAAATTCTTTATGGCTATTTTAATACTTGTGCACTCTCTCTGAGTTAAGACTGTTTATCCACAACTTTTCCCCTTCTACTCAGTTTGATATATCCTACCTGTTGTTAGAGGAGACTTACCTAGGGCTTGCTCAGCCCTGGTAAGTTCCATCCTGGGAAAAGAGTTAAAGGAACACTTATCTTGTACAAGCATAGATGTTTTAAAGAATTTTCTCTCTACTAGATAGAAAAAAAATATTCTAACAAAATCTCTGGGAAATGTAGGCAGCATATTGGCACTAGCCATTGAGGTGAGATGAACTATAGTGTATCCAGTTCAGTTATTCAGGAATTGGCACCATTTCCTGAGAAGGAATAACTACCATGGACCAGGGAGTGGAAGAATGTGAACATTAAGAAGCATCTGTAATATCTGCTAGGAATAGAGGATAATGGCAGGAGGTACTCGTAGGAGGTGGGGCTGATGAAAGGGCAATGTGGTCTTTTAGACAAAACTTGATGTGTAAGAGTTAACCCTCATTTCTTCCTTTTTGCTTCCCTCTCCCTGCCTGCCATCACACAGATGACACTGGCTTCCAGAGGAAGGCAGTATTGTGATTAAATCTCTTGATTCTCAATAGACTCAGATGAGAATTCTGTCTCCTTGATGGATATTTACAGATACAGGCCCCTCAGTGAAGGTGGAGACCCACTAGAAGAGGTGCCCCTAGGTGGAGACCTGCCAGAAAAGTGATCCCTCTCTTGAATCCAATTGGGCTTGGGTATGAGTCCTTTCTGTGTCCTTTGTTGGGTCATTTTTTTAGTAATATCTGACTCCTTGTGACCCTATTAGGGGTTTTCTTGGCAAAGATGCTGGAGTGGTTTGCCATTTCCTCCTCCAACTCATTTTACAGATACAGAAACTGAGGTAAACAGGGTTAAGTGACTTGCCCAGGGTCACACAGCTAGTAAATGTCTAAGGCCAGATTTGAACTTAGGAAGGTAAGGCTTTCTGACTCCAGGCCTGGCACTCTATCCACTCTATCCACCTAGCTGCACCCTTTACTGTGTCAGTAAAACTTGTTTTATGTTTGAGGCCTTGTCATGCTTTTAAGAGAGTTGGTGCCACCATTAAAGGAGTGCCAGATAGCCAAATTCTCAGATTCTGTCTGGGTGGGGAGAAGTGGGTTAGAAAGATTAGAGGTTCTCAAAATGTATGGGGGCATTTCATGTCAGGAGGGAGCCTCTGGCAGAAGGGCTACACATTGTGCCACTTATTTGTGCCTTAGTTCTTCTCATTCTACCCCTGGGTATATGAGAACAATTTGTTCCACTGGCCTTGAAGGCAGCTGAAGCTAACTCTGTGGAGCGCTTAGAGCGTGGTCAGATGCTAAGGTCATCCACCGCATCCTGGGCCATTGTCGGTTGTCCTGACTTTTGTCTTGCCATTGGACTTCAGTGACTCTGGAAGACAGAGTGAGGCTGATAACTTTATGTAAAGTCTCACTTAATCCAAATCACATCAAGTCAAGACATCACCCTGAGATATCACTGCTTCTCTTTGAAAATAAAAGATGAAGGGGTAGCTAGGTGGCGAAGTGAATAGAGCACTGGCTCTGGAGTCAGGAGGACCTGAGTTCAAATCTAGCCTCAGACACTTAACACCAAACTAGCTGTGTGACCTTGGGCAAGTCACTTAACCCCAATTGCCCTCTAAAAAAAAAGAAAGAAAGAAAGAAAATGAGAGATGAATAACAACAACAACATTCCGCCCTACCCTCATTATACTGCAAGCTCCTTGAGGGCAGAGGGCATGTTCTTTGTATCTCTATCTTCTATAGCAGTGCATTGTCCCTAATAGGAACATAACTAAATGTCTATTGAGTCTAATTGAAGACTGTAATGGTAATGGGGATTTGAAGATCTTTCCTGTCCCTTGTAATGGCAAGCAAACAATCAATTGAGCCTTGCCCTTGATTATATCAAGTCTTTGATTAAGAAACAGAACTTGTGAAACCCACAGTAGGAGGAACTTGCTGATGTAACAGGAAGGGGTGGAAGAGGAAGGAGCTAATGACCAGAATAAAAAGCTGAGCACAAGCTGGAATCATGCAGCATGGAAGCTGAGCAGCTAGTGTGAGCGAGAGAGGGGCATTCTTGCTTAGGGGAACCTATTTTGTTTTGAAGGCACGACAGAGGGAAGGTTTGGGAAAGGTTGGGAATGTTGGTGTTGCCTGCATTGGTTATGTGTACCAACTTCGTGGACACTATGATGAATTTGGCTTTCTGGTTTGGGGATTTGGCTTTCTGGTATTTGAATAAATGCTTTGATTCTGTCCTCCATGTGGAGAGCCTGTTACATTTTGTGATTTGCACCTACACCAGCATATTCATAGCTGACCTGGGTGCTGTGAATATCGTATTGACATTATAATACCATAGCTTGAAGTCATCTCTATTGCCTCTGAATTTTCCTAATACTTTGCACCCTTCTTTTGTACTTCTTAGATCTTATTTTGTTTTATAATCTATGTACATGTCCTATTCCCCCTATTAGGCTGTAAACTCTCTGAAGGGATGAGAACTGAGTATTCTTTATTTTAGCTTTCATAGCCCCGACTTAGGGTTTTGCACATAAAAGGTACATAATTAATGTTGGTTGCACTAAATTAAATTGAGGAGGTGCCAGGAGAGGTTCTAAACATTGCCTTAGAAAAGGAAAAGGACCCATTTGTACAAAAATATTTAGAATAGCTCTGTTTGTGGTGGCAAAGTATTAGAAATTGAAAAGATGCGCACAAACAAGTTGTGGTATATGAGCATAATGGAATACTATTGTGTTATAAGTAATAATGAACAACATGGTTTCAAAAAAACCTGGGAAGACTCATATGAACTAATGCAGAGTGAAGTGAGCAGAACCAGGAGAACATTGTACATAGTAACAGCAAAATTGTAAGGACAATCAGCTGTGAAAGACTTAGTTCCTCTGATCAGCACAATGATCCAAGACCCATAATGACTAATGCTCTCTGCCTACAGAGAGTACAGATTGAAGAATACTTTTAAATATTTATTTTTCCTGGCTGTGTGTGTGTGTTTTCTTTTGCAACATGGTTAATATAGAAATGTATTTTGTATGACTTCACATGTATAATTGATAACATATTGTTGCCTTTCTAAGAAGTAGAGGAGCAGCAAGAGGGAAGGAGAGAATTTGGAATTCAAAAATTTTATAAATGAATGTTAAAAATTTTTATACATATAATTTCGAAATTTAATGAAATAAAATTATATTTTAATCAATACCAAAAAAGAGTGCCTTAAATCTCATGTGTACACTAATTTCTACACCCCCAGGTATTGTCTTATATTATTTATCTATTCAGTTTTTGTCCTTCCCCAATGCCAACTCTTTGTCTCTGAACTGACCTTCTATGACTCTAGTCCCTAAGCCCTCATCTTTTCTCAAAGCCAAACCATCAAGTGTTTCATTTAATTCATTCACCAAATTAGAACTTTTGAACTTTTGTTATTTAGAAAGAGAGGAGTAAGGGTGAAAGCCAAGTCAGAGTCCAGCATTTCCCTTCTGCAGCCCCCATACCTCAGTAGACAAGCCAAGGGGCTTGGAGTAGATCCATTTTCTGTGCTTTAGTTGTTCTGGGTATTTTACTAGAATATTAGGATACTTAATTAGTTAAAATGAATTTTCTCTCATGTTTATAAAATTGCATTTTATTACAAGTGGTTTATAAAGATAGAACCATATTGCCTTTGTGTTAATCTAACTTGAGTTTGGAAAGGAGATTAATTTTTCCTTCCTTCCTTCCTTCCTTCCTTCCTTCCTTCCTTCCTTCCTTCCTTCCTTCCTTCCTTCCTTCCTTCCTTCCTACCTCCCTCCCTCCCTCCCTTCTTTACCTTCCTTCTCTCCCTCTCTTCCCCCCCGCCCCCCTCATTCTTTCAAAGAGAGGTAATCTGTTCTGACTAGAATACACAACCACAAAGGAGAATGCATGAAGCAGAGCTGAGCTCCCCTAGCCACTTTAGGTCAGGCGTGCAGCCCAGTACTTTGGGATGACAAAGCAATCCCCTTATTGATGAGTAAGCAGGAACAGCTTTTAAAGGGAAAGATGACTTCAACTCTCTCTTTCTCTCCCCTTTCATATATCATATATTATAATATAGTACTATTAATATATTCTTCTCATTATTAATATATATTATTAATATTGTTATACTATATATTTTATGTATATGTGTGAATGCACATATGCATATACAGACATATAAGTACAAACAATGATCTATGAATATTTGTCCATAGAAAGGTCCTAGATAATTCTACTCCTTCAATAGACTATTAGAAATAATTATTAGAGATGTGCAAAAAGTAGGCAATGTTTGGGGTAAGGTTGCTGACAACTGAAGGCAAATATCTTTCTCATGCTTTACCTTACCTCAGCGAACCCAGGACCATCGATGATTGTTTTTTCCTGGCCCTCACTTAATCATCATCTTCCAACTTCTTTTACTCTTCCCATATCTAACATTTTGTTATTGTTGCTGTTGTTGTTATTCAGTCATTTCAGTCATGTCTGATTATTATTATTATTATTTTTCTTTTTGGAGGGGGAATGCAGGGAAGTTGGGGTTAAGTGACTTGCCCAAAGTCACACAGCTAGAACGTGTTAAGTGTCTAAAGCCGCATTTGAACTCAGGTTCTCCTGACTCCAGGACTGGTGCTGTATTCACTGTGCCACCTAGCCTCCCCTTTTCCAATTCTTAATGACCCCATTTGGGGTTTTCTTGGCAAAGATACTGGAATGGTTTGTCTATTCCTCCTCCAGATAATTTTACAGATGAGTAACTGAGGCAAAAAGGGTTAAATTACTTGACTAGGGTCTAGTAAGTGTCTGAGGTCATATTTGAACTCAGTAAAATTAGTCTTCTCGACTCTGGTACTGTATCCACTACACCATACCCCAGAAATTCCAACTAAAATCAAAACTGAAAAAAAAACTCCCAGATTATATGATACACCATACACAGAAAGACAGTAGTTACAGACACAAAAGATAACTTTTGTA
The DNA here is from genome assembly GCF_028583685.1 of Petaurus breviceps papuanus. NCBI lineage: Eukaryota > Metazoa > Chordata > Mammalia > Diprotodontia > Petauridae > Petaurus > Petaurus breviceps. The sequence goes on from NW_027187325.1 coordinate 10,510,702, forward strand.
ATCCAGGGTAACTTCATATTTTCCATAATTTCCTGCCAAGTTTGAAATCCTTCTTCCTTTTTATTCTTATAGTGGTATTCTTTGTTCTTGTATCTACCAAACAAAGTTATAATAATAGCATACATTTTTAGAATTTTAAAGTTAAACAAGTTTTTTGATATTTCATGATCTATTTTGTTTCATACATCTTTATTTTTGAATATATCCTTCCCTCCTCCCCTACCCAGAAAACCATACTGTAATGTATAAAAATAAGCCAATAAAAAAGAGGAGGAAAAAACTGTCAAAGAAAATTGAAATATCAACTAAATCTGACAGTATATGCAAAAAGAAGGGAGAGAGTTCTTTTTCTCCCAACTTTTCTCTTGGTGCCCAGTACACAGTGTTTCCTTTTATTTTATTTTTTAAAGTTTCTTTTGGTATTGTTGTGGTCATGGTTTATGTTGTTTTCCTGGTTCTGCATTAGCTTGTCTAATTCTTCCGTGCTTCTCTGAATACTTCATATTCATAATTTCTTAGGGTGTGGTAATATTTCATTACATTCATGTGCTACCATATGTGTAGCCATTCCATGGTTGATAGACACCTACTTTGTTTCCAGGTCTTTGTGAAGCACTTCCTGGCTGAGTTTACACTTTGTTTCATCCTCAGGTACTAAGCAAAATGGAAATGAGATTTCTAGAATTTATATATGTTAATAATACCAAAAAGCAAAATGATCTAGAAGACCTTTGGGGTTTACTATAGAAGGATTTAACCTGTAGGTCTGACCAAGATCCCTCAGCAATTAGAGTACAGCTAAAATTGTTATTCATTTTGAAAGAGCTCAGTGTTTTAAGAATATATGAGCTAGAGTACACATATGTACTTTATTTCAAAGGATAAAAACTTTACTTTCCTATACATTTTTGTAGAGGAAGGAAATCACATATGCATGTTATACCTCTCTCTATATATTAAAGAAATTCCATGGTTTTTCTTTTCCTTGTAAAATTATTAAAAATTGCTATTCTATGTTATTTTTCCCTTCTACTTTTCATTTCCCCCTTACTCCTTCCTATAAACTCTGTCCTCAGAAAATAATAAAAGCATCTAGCAATGGAAACACTAAATGTAGAAGCCCACACATGTCAAGGAATTCAAAACTTAACACTAACATCCCCAAATTACATGTGTGAATGTAACAAAAATGGGTTTGCAAATACCTAGTTATTAATATAAAAAGATACAGATATTTATGTTTATAGGGATTCATATCTTTTTTAGTCTGGCTGGATGTTGCTGTCCTCATCTCAAGAATTCTAAGAAGACAAACTAAACCAGGGGTTTTCCCTTTACCAGGAGGGCAGCTAGATCGCATAATGAATAGAATGCTCAACCTGGAGTTCAAATCTGGCGTCAGATCCTCATGAGCTGTGTAATCCTGAGCAAGTCACTTACCCTCTATTTGTCTCAGTTTTCTCATCTGTAAATTTGGGGTAATAATACTACCTACCCCCCAGGGTTGTTGTGAGGATCACTTGAGATAATTATTGCAGTGTTATATAAATCGTTATGTAATTTTAGGTATTATTATTATTTATCTTTTCAAAATTTCTATGGCTCATCATTTCCTATATACATGGATAGAAATCCACAGCATCTTAGTGCCGATCCCCATAGAACAAAGTACCCTCTTTATTTTGGAGGTAAACTCCTAGGCTCCCAACTATACAAAAGCCAAGTGACAATGCTTTGACTGGTAAGTTGGGGGACTGATTGAATGTTCAACCTAATCGTGATATTGTTCCTGCTTCTTGATTATGGGTTTGTGTATTCTTCCCGGCATGGTCACTATTCCTGAGTATCAGGAGAGCACATGGTCTACCTAGATTTGCCAAAGTGTTTGATAAATGAGATAATATATGAGGTAATGAGTATTCGCTGAGATCTTAAAGCACTATGTAAGTGCTAGCTATCATTATCATTATTATTGAAACATTTTATGATATTCTTTTAGAACAGAGGGAGAAATGTATGATAGATTATTCGATGAATCTGGAGGATTTATGTGATGCCATGGCATGGAGATGGCTGGGAAATGTTCAATTGAAGGACTAGGGATATTTCACCTGGAGAAGAAAAGACTTGGAGTTTATACGATGATGGATTTAAAATATTAGAAGGGCTGTCAAGAAAAATTTGCCTGTTTAATCTCAGAGGGCAGAAATAAGGAAAATGAGTGAAAGTGCAAAGGAGATTTAGACTTGATGACATGGAAAAAACAACAACAAAAACAACCTAAACTTCCTAATAATTATTGCTATCCAAAAGTGGATTAGACTGCATTGGGAAGTAGTGGTTTTCTTCTCATTGAGATTCCTCAAGAAAGGGCTAGATTCTTCCTTCTTTCCTTCCTTCCTTCCTTCCTTCCTTCCTTCCTTCCTTCCTTCCTTCCTTCCTTCGTGAAGTATATTGTCGTACGCATTCTTTTTCAGGTGTTGCTTGGATTAGAGGGCTGCAATGGTCCCTTCCACCCAAGAAATTCCCAAGGAATTTTTGTGACTTTGAAGAAATAACAATGTATCATCCATCAAGCCTTTATTTCCAGGCTACCTTCTTCTCTCTCCCCCATGTCTCATTTGCAGTTCTGGAAGGTAGTTTCCCCAGGTTCAAGTTATTAGATCATGACTGGAAACAGAGGCAAGCCCATCAGTTGGGGAAATGGCTGACTAAATTATTCCACATGAAAGTAATAGAATGTTATGCAGAAAGAAATGGCAAGGTACTGTTTCCGAGAAATATGGAAAGACTTGTGTGAACTGATTCAGAGCAGAATGAGCAGAGCCAGGAGAACAATTTATATAGTAACAAACATATTGAAAAGAAAAACAACTTTGAAGCTCTTAAGAACTCTGACCAGTGAAGTGACCAACCATGACTCCAGAAGACAACTGATAAAAGCATGCTACTTTCTTACCAACAAAAGGGTGATGGACCCAAAGTGCAGAATGAAACATTTTTAATGTGGCAAATGTGTGAAGATGTTTTGCCTGACTATGCTTATTTGCTACAAGGATTGTGTTTTTATTCGGGAGAGGGTAGTTGAGGAAAGCTAGCTAGTGTTGGCAAAAAAAAAAAAGAGATGGTCATTTAAACATTATTTAAATATGAGGAATAGACTAGAAGGAATTTCAGAAGAAAAAACGAAGAAGAAAGCTGAGAAATTGACATTGAATTTGTAACATGCTTTTTAAAAAAGCAAGTTATATATAACAGAAACTCACAATTTCATATATAATCTCCTTTTTTAGTTCTTTGGATATGGACATGATTTTTCTTCATGTTTATTAAATTCAGAAAAAATTAAAATTTAATAATACAAAATAAGCATAGCTCATTAACCTCTACCTTCAGAAGTCAACTAGAGTCTGTGTAGTTAGCTCAAAGCAAAGGCATTTACTGAAATTACATAGTAAGAATAGCAATGAGAAAACATTATAAACCTGAGGTTTACCTCCCACAAGTGCTCAAAGTATCAGAAGGAAAAAAGTACTAATATTGAGGCACACATGTAGGGAACAAATATTACTAACACAATTCAAACTTCTAGAAAAAGGCAGAGAATAATGCCTTTCCAAGAAGTATATTCTTTATCCAAAGCTAGTTGTCTTCTCAACTGCCAGGGATGACTCTCTCCAGTAATTACTTACAGAATTCTCTTGCTTTTTAAGGCCACCAGGGCTGATTCATCAGCCAGGGTGAGTTCCCCCCATATGGCCATCTTTGAGTTTATTTTAGAATGTTTTAGAATCAAGTGTTTAGAATGCAGCAAAAGTCTGTTTTCTAAAAATAGCTATTCTCGAGGCGTCCAGGTAGCACAGCAAGTAAGAGCACCGGCTCCAGTGTCGGGATGACCTGGATCAAATCCGGGCTCATATACTCAGCACCACACCCAGAAATAACTGGCCGTGTAACCTTGAGCAAGTTACTTAACCCCGATTGCTTTAAAAAAATAGATATTCTTCTCTTTAGGAGACTCCAAGCTGATCCTGATACTTCAAAAGGTAAAATTCAGTTTAATAGACAATTGATAATCATGCCATATGAATTTAACATAAATTTAAAATAATAAAAATTAAAAAAAAATTGTGGTGTTATAAGAATAAACAACATACCTTTCCTAAATGTTTAGCTAAGGATCATTGAGAAGGTAAACAACTTTAGGTTTCTTCCTTTCCTTCCTTCCTTCCTTTCTTCCTTCCTTCCTTCCTTCCTTCCTTCCTTCCTTCCTTCCTTCCTTCCTTCCTTCCTTCCTTCCTTCCTTTCTTTCTTTCTTTCTTTCTTTCTTTTCTTTCTTTCTTTCTTTCTTTCTTTCTTTCTTTCTTTCTTTCTTTCTTTCTTTCTTTCTTTCTTTCTTCCTTCCTTCCTTCCTTCCTTCCTTCCTTCCTTCCTTCCTTTCTTTCTTTCTTTCTTTCTTTCTTTCTTTCTTTCTTTCTTTCTTTCTTTCTTTCTTTCTTTCTTTCTTTCTTTCTTTCTTTCTTTCTTTCTTTCTTCCATTCCTTCTTTCTCTTCCTTCTCCTTTTCTCCTCCTCCTCTTCTTTCTTGTCCTCCTTCTCCTCCTCCTCCTTCTTCTCTTCTTCCTCTTTCTCCTCCTCCCTCTCCTACATCTCCTCCTTCTTCCCTCCTCCTCCTTCTCTTCTTCTTCCTTCTTTTACAGGAACATGGATTATGTTTAAACAATTTTTAAAAGTCTTCTGTTATTACATGAAGGGCAACTAAGTGGTGCAGTGAATAGAGTGCTGGGCCTGGAGTCAGGAAATCCTGGATTCAAATGCAGCCTCAGACACTTACTATTGTGTGACCCTGGGCAGTCGCTGTTTGCCTCAGTTTTCTTATCTGTAAAATGAGTGGAGAAGAAAATGGCAAATCACTCTAATATCTTGGCCAGGAAAATCCTATAAGAGGTTGTGAAGAGTTGGACATGACTTAAAATGACTAAAAAACAAAAATCATTACATGAATGAGGTTCTACAAAGTAGAGCTGGAAAAATAGCTCATGAGTAAGTACAAACTGGCCAATTCCTACTCATGTATATAAATGTAATACTTTAAATAATACTGAGCTTTGTGGTGCAGTAGAAAGATCACTTGGATCTGGAGTCAAAGGACCCAGATTTAAATCCTTCCTGATGCTTACTACCCATGTGTCCTTGAACAAGTACTTAATCTCTTGGGACCTCAGTCTTCTCATCTGTAAAATAAAGTGATTAGAATGGATGACCTGTGAAGTCCCAGTTCCAGAGCTATGCTGCTCTGCTCTTTTTAAATGGACCTGCTTCTCCTCACCCAATTTGAGTCCTTGTTTTCTAGAAGAGCTGTTAAACTTAGATGAATCCATACTGATTTTATGGCTTCTTATGAACAACATCATGCATTTGCATGATAATTAGATATGAGGGGCAACACCTTGAGTTATGAAACAGAGCAGTGCTAATTGGACCATGCAAAGATCAAACCCATAACTTTGTGCTCATTAGCACTTTCTTCCAGCCAACTGGGTTAGCATGAACCGTGATGAGCAAAGTTACTGGGAAAGATCAATTCTGTGCCAAAGGAAATGAGCACAGGCACTAATCCATGTTATAGGGAAATGATGTAAGGCCCCACTAGCATATTGAATTAATTTAACAACATCCAGGGGTTATCTGCTTGCAATTCACACTGGCTAATGAAAATTCACTTTGGCTAGTTGGACAATTGATTTAAACCAGTGATTTCAGAGGATTAGAATTGCCATGTTAGTTTGGCATAGAACAGGTTTAGCCTAATCATAGTTTGGTAGAATTAATACCAATTTGCAGAATCAAAGCCCATCTTGCATGAAGCAAGATGTCTCAAATCTTATACAGTGTAAAGCTATCTGTCCCACCTACACATATTTATAAAATGTTTTAAAGTTTACAAAACTCATTTGTCACAACATGACCGTGTGATAGGTAGTCTAAGTATTGTTAGCTCCACATTACATATGAGGAAACTGAGGTAGTGATTTGCCCATAAACATGCAGATAAGAACTGAGAGTAGGAATTAAACCTAGGTCTTCTGAGTACAAGTCCAGTGGTCCCTCTACTACAGCCTCTCAACGTGAACTAGATTTTTCATTTTCTTATTGTTCAGAAGTATTGATGCTGGGATCTGAATTCAAGTCATCTTACTCCAAACCAGTACTCTCCCACTGGGAAACTCTTTCCATAAATACTGGGCCTTGAGACAATCATCTTGTTCTGTTTAGATTGAAGCACTGTTTGCCAGCTAAATCTCCCCTCATGCTGGCTATGTTTGAGCACAGTGAAAACATATGGTATGGTGGAAAGGACATGGGAAAGTTAGAAAGGATTTGGACTGAAATTCTGCCCCCAACACTAGTTTTGTGATCATGAACATAACTCTAAAACTTCTCTATGCTCAGTCTTCTCATGTATAGAATAGGGATAATGCCTGCAGTATATAGTCCACAAGGTGGTTGTCATTAGAGTTATAGCTAGGAAATCTGGAAGTTGGGCCAAATTCAGTCGAATTGAGTAGAAGTGTCCTAAAATATGCCCACTCCTGTGATTGTTTAGTGTAGACTGAGGACAAGGTCATGGAAGTGGAGGGAGTTGAAGAACTGGGATGACAGGGTGTTTGGAGGGAGGCAGGGATTGGAACTGAAAAAACTATGAACAAGATATTGAATTTGCTGAAGAGGAGAGAGGGGCTTTGGGAGCTGTGGATGATAGCTACAAGGATCTTGACAAGATTGAATAAGCTTTAAAGAAAGAGAGGTGCTAATTATGTGTGATGGTGGCAGAGGGAAGGTCTGAAAGTGACGGCAGAGAACACAAATGTGCCACATTCTTATCTCAGTCCTGTGTTAGGAATATGAGGAAGGAACAGTCAGCTTCAGAGAAGCTGCCAAGGTATGAGGTGTGTTCTGGACAAAGCTAAGGTTTAGTGAGTATTAAACACTGAAAATAAATGTAAAAAGAAGAGATCTAGGATGAAGGGGAGTTTGTGTAGAATAGAGGAAGGTTCCAGAGACTGAATAGAAGAAGGTAGAAAAGTAAAGGCACTCTGTAGAGCTATGGCAGTGTTTACTATAGGCTTTGGGGTGACTACCTTTGCATGATTCCTCCTCTCTCCAATGATTCCAAAGTAGTCCAAAGCGCTTGGCACAGGTTAGGGGGTACTTCGGAGGCAGTCTGCCCTGGTGAGAAGGCTAGCCTAGGAAGATGGGCATAAGGACCACAGGAGATTGGAAGAGGAAGAGTGTGGTGACCCTGAGGCGAGGTGATGGATAGCGCTGGTCAGGAGGCTTCTATAGCACTGGGGGAGGGGGTAAAGCGCACGCTTCAGGATGCTGACTCCTGTGGCAAAGTCTCAGCCACCCAGTGCTTATTATGACTCTGGTCATAAGGATCGAATGAGATTATCTATAGGAAGTGCTTGGTAAACTTTAAAGTGCCTTCTAAATGTCAATGATTATTAGTTATATTGAATTAGATGCTGTAAAATTTGGTCAGATCAAATTTTTTTTTCCCATGGATTTAATGGATCACCTAACTGCCATTCAAATGGCAGAGTTAATGTTTCCTAGTTCTATCCATAAGACAGAACATGCAGATGAACTTGCTGGTGCTTTGTGGTCTGCGTTGAGGACCAATGATAGCATGAAGTTATAATGCTAAATTCAGATAAACAGCTACTGATGCTGAGATAATATTTTTACATTCCAGCTTTATTGTCCTCTGTCCATCCTGACTATTGAATAATAAAAACAATAGGGTCTATTCATCCTTAAATTTAAGCAAATCAAAAGATTGATTCTGTGGCTATACTTCCCTTTTCCCCCCTCAGATTAATTTAAAAAGAGTTTGTTTTTTTAAAATGTACTAACATTCCCTAACCACCTTTATTATTTATTTGTTCAATTATCAAACTATCAGATTGGACCGAAAAGCTTGAATCTGTCTGTATTTCCCTTATTAAAGGCAAGGTACTTATAAAAATTCAGCAGTCGAGATGGTCAGGTGGCGCGGTGAGTAAGAGCATTGGCCCCAGTGTCAGGAGACCCAGGATAGGTTCCGGCCTCAGATACTTGGCACCCACACAAAAATAACTGGCAGTGTAATCTTGAGCAATTACTTAACCCCAATTGCTTAAAAAAAAATTCAGCTGTTAAATGATGTGACCTCTAGCTGCTACCTTCTTTGACATTCCCACATTTTATTCATAGTGGATTTTACTGGCTGGCCAAGGTCAGAGTTGCCACTATCCCTCTCATTCATCACTCATGCCAACCTCACATGGCCAATGGTTGCTGAGACTTGTCACCCTAAAATTAAGATAATATTTGTAAAGCATTTAACACATAATAAGTGCTATATAAATGCTTATTCCCTTCCTTTCCCATCTTAATATCTCTTTCATCCATTTCTTCCTCTCCTTTCACTCAGCAACTACCCTAATTTATGCCATTACAATAATTCTCACTTTGACTTCTATACTAGCCTCCTTACTTGTTATTGATCTCCCTGCCTCCAATCTCCCCTTCCCAATTTGTTCTTTACACAGCTGACAAATTGTTATTCCTAGAACACATATGTGACCACAATCATCACTACCCCCATCCCTTCTCAAGAAACTTCAGGGACTCTCTTACCTCTAGGATAGAATATAAACCCTTCTATTTGGTTTTAAAAAAACCCCACCAAAATCTTTAAAATTTGCCTCCAGCCAACCTTTCCAGATTTCTTGTATGTTACTCTATCATACTTTCTACTTTCCAGGAAAATAAATTCCTTTCCTATACATGACATTGTCTTTCCCATCTTTTTGCCCTTGCTTAGACTGGCTTCCATGCCTGGAATCCATTCCTTGATCACCTTTATTTCTTAGAATTCTTTATTTCCTTCAAAGTTCAGCTCAAACACTATTTCCTATATGTTTTTTCTTGGCCCCAGATACTAGTACCTTGGCCCTGTCAAATTACTTTGTTATTTACTTCACATATATTTTGTATCTACTTTTTTTGTGTCCATGTTCCCCCCCCCAGTAGAATGTAAACTCCTTGAGGGCAGGGACTGTTTTGTTTATGTCTTTGTAACCTCAGGACCTAGCACAGTAAACCTACTAGACAGTTGTTTTTTCAGTTTAATTATTGACTTAAGTATGTGCACATACATGTACAATATACATTTATACACACATGTGTGTTTACATATATACATGTGGAAATATTATACATGTCTCTCTCTATAAGAAAAGTTACATAATACACATACTATATGACATGTATGTAACATTATGCTGAATACTGTAGTGCATCGGCAATATTCCTGTTTCACCACTAGGTGGTACTTGTGCAGCTTTGGTATCCTAATTATCTATATTAGGGGCTATCTAGCCTATATAGTTAGGAGGCATAAAGATGTGGGTTCAAATCCTGACTCTGATACATATTAGCTGTGAGACTACTAGTGAGACACGTAAACTTTCAGCGTGCTAGGCAGTCTTCTAAGACCATAAGAGACAAAATGCTTATCTGCATTGACAGGGGGAGTTCATACACCAGGAGTTCCCTATACCCATGGAATCACATGTTTGGGGGAAAGTACCTTTATAAAGTGGATATTTAGGGAGAATTAAAGAAACAGGCCACCATAGTTTTAATTGGGGCAGAGCAACCAGGGTTAGACAATTTAAAGATTTCTGAAATCACTGCCTTGGGGAGTGGCTTCCTGTCTTATTGGCTCCTGTGAAAGTAGTTGTTCACAGTGGCCTCTTGGGGGAATGGGAGAAGGCACATCTTCCCCATTTGAGCATCTCCAATAAGGCTTTCCTATGACAGCTACTTGTTCCAGGTGCACAAATCGCAAGTTATGACTCTGCAAAACCTACCTCTTTAATAGTGCATTTTGAGGCATATTTGTCGCCATCACATAATCATTGCACCCGATTTTTCTCAGTCCCCAAATTGGTTTATAACCTTTCGCCACATAACCATCACATGGTATACTTCTGTTCATCACGCTGCTTAAAAGGTAAACAGAGCAGCAAGGTATTCACCAGTGGCATATGGATATGCATTTATCTTTCACACACACAATGAGCCTGTAATTCTCAGTGCATGCACATTGTCAGTATATTTCCGAAAGCCAACTTGTGGGGTTTGTTTAGAGCACTGAAGCAGTGACCGTATTGTCAGTCAACCCAAAGAGGAGCCATAGATGCAAGGGGAGCAGGCAGGCAGGTGAAGCTGCCCTAAGTAAGTTATGTGATATGGTAAGACTGGCATCTTTCCAATTTTGACCTATATTCACCCTAATCTTGCACCAAAGACAGTTTAGTAAAAAATGATTTTTAAGTAATACTGACACAATTTTTTTAAAAAAAGCTTCATATAATGATTGTACCCCACTTTTTTGCAAAACAAAATTGGCAAAAAATCTGCAATGATTATGCAGTGAAATACAATAACTCAAATTTATTACTAATGAAACATGCAGTTTCGTCCTACATCATTTGATATATAATATAGGATATATAATATCCTATATTACAACATTTGTAAAAATATGTTAACAATCCTAATGGCCCATAGACCAGTAGGACCTTTAAACTTTTTATTACTATTTAATTCTATTATTTTGAGGGTCCTTAATCCTTTTAGTGTTGTGAACCACTTTGGCTGTCTGGTTAAGCCTATGGACCCTTTGTCATAATAATGTTTTAAACATAATGAAACAAAATACATGGGAATACAAATGAAATCAATTACACTGAGGTACAGTTATAAAAAAAAAGTTGATGGATCCCATGTTAAGAATTCCTGTATTGCATTACCTAAGCAAACTCTCATATATTCTTAGAGGCTTATCAATAAGTTGTTATTACCGATTTTCATAGCCTAGGCTTTGAGCATTCCTTTGCCCATCCTGCCACTGCTTCTGTTCTTTTTGGCTGTTAATGCTTTCCTTTTGTCTTTACCTGATCTGGGAGAGAAGCTGCCATTTGCTTCCTCTTCTCTTCCCTTCTAAAATTAAACTGAAATACTAAACATGGCTGTTCTCTTGCTCCATCTTTATTCACAAGACTATTTAGTCTATAAGGAGTCCAATAATACAAAACTGATTATAAACTAATATACGTTTATAATTCAACAAACAGAAGTTATCAGCCATCCAATGATTTCTTAAATTAAATAAATAATGATATATTTTTCTCAAACATAGTGATTGTCTAGGCACCTGAAACCAGAAAGTTTATTACAAATATGTCAGAATAAGGACTTAATTCATTGACAAGAAGGCTTTTGTTAAGTGGAAAAATGGTTTGTAAGTTAGACCCTATCTCCTTCAACCATATGCTCTATTTTTTGCTAAAAAAAGAAAGTTCAAATATCTGCTTTCAGATTCCCAAATGAGCAGTGTTATATATTCACTTTGGTGGGACTGTTGTCATTGTTTAGGAAAGAATATCAAATGATATTTAAAGGAATATACCAAGTTTTAATGATTGTTTAAATGAACAGCCTATGAAATACTGCAACCTGGTTCACCCTGTGTCTTACCCCTCCCCTCAATTTCATAGCAGTTCATTTAAGACACCTGAATAAAGAACTTTTTGGTCAGGAATCCCTCAGCTGAGGATTAACGTAACAAGCTTTTATGCTTTAATAAGCCCTCGGAAATGAAATGCAAGTACTCCATTACTCTGATATGAATGCTAAAAATCCAGGCCCTAGAAAACCAGTCAGGAAATTCCAGAAGTTTCCACAGACTAATTAGTTTGGTCTTACTGCACATATGTAAATTTTTTTATCTGTGCTTCTCTTGTTAAAAATATACCTTGTATCTATGTTTATATTGTCAAATGTGTGTTGTAATTTGTACAGGATGTGCCACGTGACTAAGTTCTCATTTCCTATAAGATTCTTAACTAGGAATTTCCTGACTCTTGATTTTTCACCCATTAAAGTAATTTTGGCATTTAATGTATCCCATACAACATTTTAACATAAGAGTATAAGCAAATTAGGGGGAAAATTAGGTTTGTAAAGATATGGCATCTATATAAAACATCTAAATGAGACCTGCTTTGCTATATATATGGATGAGTGAATTAGCTTCAAGCAGCTAAATTGTCCTTATCTTTGGCTAGGGTCCTGTGGAAAAGAAAAAAAAATTCAATTATTTATTTGTGTGTGTGTGTGTGTGTGTGTTGTGAACCAAAACTGTGTTAAGATTACCTGGTTTATCATTCAGTTGCAAAATTGAAACTTGGCCCAGGTTCATTCAGAACTACTAATTTTTCAAGGATATGTGAGCAGATGTAAGCAAAACTCCTACTCCCTTGTAAATGTTCCACAAGAGGCCATATGTCTTAGAACTTTGAATTCTTTTTCACTTAAATCAAAGCAACAAAATTGCTTTGAGATATAATTCTGGTAGAAAACATTCTCTTATAAAGAGAGAAAAGGAGAAAAAAATTCTTAACCTTTGAAGATCAGGAAATGGAAGTATATTCCTTCACAGTCACAAACACCTTGGTAATCATACAATAAGGAGCCATGTTGTAAATGCTTAAGCTATTTGAGTCATGAGGTGGGTACTTAAAAAGGTGTGCCAGCATGTTTTTCAGGCTATTATTATTATTTTTAATGATAATAACAAAATAATAGTAACTCATCTTTTATGTAGAGCGGTTGGAATGAAAGTGATTTGTAGGCATAACAACCTGAAATAGGAAGAGTAAATATTATCATCTCCATTTAATAGATGGTAGAAAGGAAACTCAGTGAAATTGTAACCTTTCCACAATCCCATGGTTAGTAAATAGTAAAACTGTGAATCAGACCAGTCAAGTTATTTCATTATTATTACCTACTCTATGGTTAGGTAGTAAATTAGGTACTTAAGGGAATGAGTTTACAAAAAAGTAAAAGACTATGTAGTGGCATTGCTATGGAAGACCATTATTGTCCAATCCAAAGGTCATCTCTGGAATATAACCTTTTTATATGGGAACATGGAATTACAAATATATGTAACAATGAATAGACAAGACTGTTTAACAATTCTAGATTCCATTTATGAAATCTCCATGGGAAATTCTTAGTTTCCATTTTAAATGTAGGTACACTGAAAGACTACATGTGATTTTATAGCTTAAACCCTTACTATTTTTTAATTTTGGGCTAAAATAATGATGGCAACTGAACTCAGGGTGACAAATGGTGTTCCTGTGCTCTAATCACTGGGTTTATAAAGAATTACCAGCAAATACTGTTCAACAAACATTTATTTAGGTCCCAATATGTGCAGTTCCAAGGACCTTAGAGTTGGAGCTGGAAGGGACCTCCAACCCCTTCATTTTACAGATGAGGAAAGTGTGATCCCAAGAGCTGAAGTGACTTGCTCAAGGTCACACAGGGAGCAAAAGTGTCAGAGGTTTCCATATCCAGCATTCTTCAGTGTTCCACAGTCAATCATAGGTTTTCAAATAAATTAGACAAGTCTCCTGCTCTCAAGGAAATTTATAAGTTAGTGGATGAGATAAATATAGATCCCAATAGCTATAATCCAAAAAGGGATTATAGGTGAGTACATAGAAAAAGGTGAGTACATAGAAAGTTTTCTGAGAGTTACAAGGAAGGAGGGATTATAAAATGTAGAATGACAGTGTCATTATGATTCAGTAACTATATCTTCCAAAACTGTAATCTAGCTAATGATTAATGCAAGAAATATTTGGTGTTACTCAGAGCTTTGGGGGGGGGGGATTAAGTTTGCTATGTTTATGAAATGAATTCAGTGTTTTAGCATCTTCAATAGAAAATCTTAATAGGAAACAGTTTAAGAGAAGACAAAGAAAGCCAAAGAGGGTGTGTCGGGGGGAAGAACCTTGCCCTTTGAAGGGGGTGCAGACAGAATGAATAAGGAACCCAGCTGGCTGTGTTAATGTCATCAGATAAAGACTGGGGGAAAAAAGGAGAGAGGGAATAACTAACTAGAAACCATGAAGAAGAGAGATGACTTCTTATTCTCTGTCTGAGATTGTAATCTGGGGACAAAGCCAAAGGTCTGGCTCCATTCCCTTTGGGATATATATTTTGGTTTACTAGAAGGCTCTTTCTTTGCCTTATTCTGAAATGGAGTTCCTCTGAAGATCATACATCAAGCTATGAGTATCCCAAAATACACAAGACTTATATACTTGCATGCCCCACATCTGGTTCCTCTGACTAGTGCCTTCCTCTGGAGAGAAAATCCACCAAGAATTAGGATATCTTCTGTTCTCTCACTCGATGGTTTCTATCTCAATATTTAGTTTGTATTTGTTAGATATTTTGCTATTATGTAGAAAGTCCAGGAGGAAGCAAAAAAAAAAAAAAAGAGTCCTTCTGACAGCTATGTGTGGGTGGAATAAAATGAAACATAGAATTTTTCCCAGTGGAAATAAACTTGTAATAGATGGAATCATCTCATTCATAAGGGAAGGATTCACAACCAATTAATTACTGCACAAACAGATGTGATTTATGGGAATTCCTTAATTAATTAAATAGCAATGTGAGCTCTGGTACCAAAAACAAAATGCTGGCACAGTGAACCAATGCCAGATGGGGTATGTTGTTTTCATTCCTTTTAAACAAAGAACAAAATATGAACAAAGAACAAAGAATAAGAATTTGTCTTTATATTGCAGGGGGAAAGAGCTTTTTAGTAGATTAGGATCATATGGCAAACAGTCTCCTTTATTATATAACAAACCAAGCTAATATAAGACATACTTTGCCCAGTGGTTCTTCTTCTTTCCAAAGCTCGCTCTGGTCTCATTCTCTTTTTCTACTATTCCATTTCTTCACTCTCCAACTCACACCCTGTCATAGATCTTTATAAACCTACAGATAGCTTGCAATTTATGTCTGTGTGTTTTTGATACTTAATGTTTACAGCAGTCACAGTTTGCCCTGGCATCGTGCCCAAATTTGAACTCAGATGGATAGTGGAAAAGTAATTGTACTTCTGACCTCTGACCAATGAGGCATAACAATGGTGATTTTGATTGTGTAGCCTCCCTATAATATTCCTAAACTGATTTTAGAGAAACATAAAAAATGGCATTACTGTCATCCATAGAACCTGTTGGCTGTAGTAAGTCTCAGCAACCTATAGGGGAAGAACAGTCTTTTGGGTCCACATAAGCAAAGAACAGCTTAAAGAAGGTGGCAGTTTTTTTTTAAAAAGGGGAATATAAAATGTTCTTATTTTTTTTTATTCATCCAGCAAATATTGAGTAACTATCACACGAAGGAAGTTTGCTGGATGCCTTTAATGTTTAGACTGGAATTGAAAACCAGTTCACTCATATTGAGTGTCACATTGTCATATTGATAATTTAAAAATGCACTTCAGCTTTATATCATGTTTACTTAAAGGGGAAAGACAGAGTGAGGAAAGGTTGAAAAGATGAAGAAAGAAAGAATAATGTGTGTGTGAGAGACAGAGAGAGAGGAGACAAAGGAGAGACAGAGAAAGAGAGAGAGAGAGAGAGAGAGAGAGAGAGAGAGAGAATTTTATCATCTGAAATTACTCCAGGAAAATAGAGAATATGACCCCTCCCCCCTAAGTACCAGTTGCCATTATGCAAATTGCCACATTCAGGGGTGCTCTGGAGCCAACTTGACCAATTCTTGAAGACCAATTGTTAAATTTTCAGCGTGAACATTTATACCTCAGAATTCAGCCAGCTCTACAAATCAGGGCTTGACTTACTGTTTTGACGATTGTCTAGATTTAAGAAAGTGGTAGAGAAAATGGTAATAATGGACATTAAAATTACAAGTGCATCATGCCTACTTTTTTTTTTTCAGAGAACCAGTTGCTAAACATTTACCAGTACATTCCCCTGCCTGTGACCAGAAATTCTACTTGTGGGTATACATATAACAGAAAACAAAGCCTGGGTCTATGCCAGAGGCCTGAGTAGCAAAGACTTGGCTCATTCACCAACAATGTCCTTTATATTATAAAAAAATGGAATCCTTAAATGAAAAAATTGGAGACACATTCCTAGAATGTCAATAAAAAGTGGCTAAATTCCTACCTAAAGTTGAAAGCACAGGTCTTGAAATCTTTTCTTTAAAGTAGAGAAAAACCTTAATTTTAATCCATCTGAACAATTGAGCTCAATAAAAATTTTTTGCTTTGAAAATTGAGAAAATCACATCTTTTTGTGGAGAAAAAGTTCTACTTCCATTGACTAGTATCTCTAACCTCTACTATTTTAGGATATTGCCTAAAAAGATTTAAGACTTGAAGGAATATTTTTTTTAAGGACTAGTTTATTTGCCACGCACTGGAGACATAAAAACAATATATACAGCTCCTTCCTACAAGGAACGTACATCTAATTGGGGGAAACAACATGACTGTGGATATACAAGTATGGAGGAAATGACAAGACTATGTATATGCCTGTATAAGGTATATACAAAATAGATACAAAACAATTTCCAGTGAGAAGACACTAGCAACTCTGGGAATCAGGATGGTATTTTTTTATAAAAAGAAACAAAAAGGATTGTTACATATCATTAGCCACAATTACACTAGAGTAAGTAGAAAGTTGAGAGCATGAAGGAGAAATCTATGTAATAAACTAGGAAATGTTGGATGAAACCATATTGTGAAGGCCAGACAGAAGAGTTCATATTTTTGTATCAGAGGCAGTTTGGGAACCATTATGTCTTCTTGCAGATGGGAGTGATGTGGTCAGATCTGTGTATTAGAAATATAAATTTAGCAGCTGTGTGGAACTAGGGAAAGAGAAACTGGAAAACTAGAGAAAGGAGAAACTAGAGATAGGAAGATTGATTAAAGACTGTTTTAACAGTCCAGATGAGAGGTGATAAGTGTCTGAACTAGGATTTGTGGCTAATGCATAGAAGGGAATAGTTGTGCGACAATACAATTTGGCAATTGATTAGATATGGGGAGAGGGATTCAGGATAGGTGAGAACAGGAAAATGTTAAGATCCATTTAAGGTTCTGAACCCAAGTGACTGAAAGAGTGGTGAAAAGTTTGGAGGATAGATGAATGTAATGAGGAAGGCAATAAATTCTGTTTTAGAAAAATCAAGCTTAAAATACCAGTGGTATTCCAGGTAGAGAGGTCAGCAGGCAATTGATGATGTGGCATCAACTGAGAGATTAGAGCTAGACATATGGATTTGGGAGTCATCTTCATAAATCTGATGATTTTACCCATGAGAAGTGATGACGTGACCAAGAGAAAGGTTGTAGAAAGGAAAAAAAAAGGTCTAGGACAAAACTGTGGTGGCACCCATAGTTAGCAGGTGGGAGATGGATGACAATCAGCAAGAAAAAAATGTTGAAGAGTGATAAGAAAGATGGTAGAAACAGGAGAGGACAGCATCATGGAAGCTAAGGGTGGATAGAGTATGTCTGTGGTAGTGGGAATGGAAGTGCATGACAGTGTCACAAACTGCTGAGAAGTCAGGGATGAGGACCTAGAAAGATCCATTGAACTTAGCAATAAAGAAACTTTTCCAAGGAAATGAATGTAGCTCCGCCTTAGAATCTGCTGGCACCCCTTCCACTTAAGCGCATTCTCCTGGATCAGAAGGTGGTGGGTTTTTGCTGTGAAGGCATCCGCATCTCAGGAAATTTTTTCAGAAATAAATTAAAACACTTAGTTTTCCTTCAAAAGTGAATCAGTCAGTTCATCAATAAGCATTTGTAAGCACCTTCCAGACACTGCTAAGAAGTGGGAATACATAGAGAGGCAAAAGATAGTCTTTGACTTTGAAGAGCTCACCATCTAATAGGGAAGGCAATATGCAGATATGTACAAAAATAATATATGCAGAATAAATAGGAAATAATCAACAGAAGGAAGGCAATAGAAGGCTTCCTGTAAAAGGTGGGATTTTAGAAAAGTGTTGTTGTGTCAGTCATGGCTGACGCTTTGTGACCCCATTTGGTATTTTCTTAATAAAAGATACTGGAGTGGTTTGCTATTTCCTTCTATAACTCATTTTATAGATGAGGAAATGGAGACAAATAAGGTTAAGTGACTTGCCCAGAGTCACAAAGCTAGTAAGTGTCTGAGGCCAGATTTGAACTCATAAAGATGAGTCTTCCTGACTCCAGGTTTGGCACTCTATTCACTGCATCACCCAGCTACCCATAGGTGAATATACATAAAATTAAATATTTATGAGTCTATTACCTGTCCCTTTGCATTTTCCCTTTCTTTCTTTCTCTCTACCTTCCCTTCACACCCCCCATTCCAGCTTTATAGGACCATACCAGTAGTACACGATTCTTGAGTACCTTTGTAATTCTTGTGTTTGTCTTAGATAGACTTAAATATTTTATACATTCTGTAGTTATTTTGTATGAAATTTCTCTTTCCATCTCTTTCTTCTGATTTTTGTTAATAAAGTATAGAAAGGCTACTGATTTTGTGGGTTTATTTTATATCATGATAATTCATTGACATAATTTGTTATTTAAATTAATTTCAATCAGTTTAATTAATTCAATTAATTCAGGTTTTCTTGTGGACCAGGATATCATCTGAACAAAGTGGTAATTTTGTTTCCTCTTTGCCTGTGCTTATTCCTTCAGTTTCTTTTTTTCTTATTTTATTGCTACAGCTCACATAACGATATGATAATGGACATCCTTTCTTTACCCATTTATGTTATTGAAAAGAACTCTAGATGATCTCTGTTACATATAATGCTGGCTTTTGGTTTGAGATAGATATTATTCACCATAATAAGGAAAGATTCATTTATTCCTATGCATTTTTGTATATTTAACAGAGCTGGGTTTATTTTTTGTAAATTTTTTTTCTGCATTTATTGAGAAAATCATGCAATTTATTTTTATTAGTATGATCTAGCATGTTGATAGTTTAACCTAATATTGAATGAATCTTTCATTCCTGAAATAAATCCTAAATAGTGTACAATCTTTTTGAAGTGCTGCATTATATTCTTTGCTAATATTTCATAAAATTTTTTAGTTAATATTCCTTAGGGATATTAGATTATTGTTTTCTTTTTCCATTTTATCTTTCCAGAGTTCAGTTATCAAGAATATATTTGAATTATAGAGGGAATTAGGGAGGTTCCCTTTTCATGTTTTTATAAAGTGTTGTAAATTTTTTGTAAATAGTGTTTTTGTAACTCAGTGTTGTAATTGATTGTTTTTTTAAAAAAATATTTGATACAATTCATTTGCAAATTTATGTGGTGCTGGTTTGTTGTTTTCCATTGGGGTCTCCCTTATTGTTTGTTCAATTTCTCTTTCTTTAATTGGATTATTTAAATTCTCTTTTTTTATTATTTTCTAAATTTGACTATTTTGTATTTTTGTAAATATTCATCAACATTGAATATTTAAATAACAAGTTTTGGTGACATATATTTGGATAAGTTTCTAATAATTTTCTATATTCTTCATCTATTGTAACATCTTTTTCATTTTTGATGATGGAAAATTTGGTAATTTTTCCTTTCTCTTTATTTTTTAAATAGAGGAGGTAATGGTTTATCTAGTTTATTTTTTAATAATCAGTTTTGTTAATTTCTTCTTTGACGTTCAGAATTTCTATTTTAGTTTTTACTTGGGGCTTTAAAAGTTTTCATTTTCTACTTTTTTCCTATCATGTGCCCAGTTCATTTTGTTGTTGTTGTTGAGGGGAGTGCTTATAAATATAAATTTTCTTCTCAAGATTATTTTGGCTACATACTAAAAGTTTCGACATGTTTCATTATTATTTTTTGATGAATTTCTCTGTTGTTTTTATGACTTGTTCTTTGACTCATTAATTCTTTGGAATTAAGTTATTTAGCCTCCAATTAAAATTTTAATTTCTTCTTCAAATGGTCTGTTTTAAATACACATGCACATACATATGCACACACCCTTACATATATAGTGTCATGGTCAATAAGAAAGGTGTTTAATATTTTGACTTTTCTGCATTTGTCTATTAAGTTTTTAGGCCCTAATAAATGGTCAACTTTTGTAATGGTGTTATGCATAGCTAGGAAACATTCACTCCATTTTGTTTCCATTTAGTAATTGCCAGAGATCTATCGTATTCAACTTTTCTAAAATTCTATCCAGGTCTTTAACTTTTTATCTTTTGGTTGGATTGTTCTATGTCTGAATAGGTGAGATCTGCATATATTATAGTTTTGCTGTCTATTTCTTCCTGTAAATCAATTGGTATTTCCTTTAGGTATTTAGATACTGTGCTCTTTGATGAATAAATATTAATTACTGATATTAATTTATTGTCCATAGTGCCTTTAAGTATAAAGGCTATATGTCTGTCTTTTGAGTACTAGTCTTGCTAATCACCAGAATACTGGCTATCATTTAATGAGGTTTTGGGCTCCACCAGCTTATGAAGCATGGAGTTCTAATTCCCTGTTTATCCCTTTTATTCAAGTCTGTTTTGCTGTTGCTTTGTCTGAGAACTGCTATACCTACTTTTTAAAAAATTGCCTTAAGCTTAATAAATTCTATTCTAATTCTGTATTTTCACTCTATATAAATCTATGTGTTGAAGGTTTTCCTTTATATACCACCTCAGCAATATTTCCATTCCTATTCTTTCCTCCCCATTCCAAAAGACATCAGCCTAGTCAGACTTTTCATTTGTAGCTTTCAATAGCCTCCTAACAAAGTCTATAAATTTGCTATCCAATTCATCCTATATTCTCTTGCCAGATTACTTTTCTTGATGCACACCTTTGACCTGCTCAGAGATTTAATGACTACTCATTGCCAACCAAATAAAGTCCAGTTTTGCATTTGAGTTCCTCTACCCTCTGTCTTTAATCTTCCTTTCCAACTTTATCTCTCAGTGTTCACTTTCATGTTCCAAATGATCTAGCCAAATCTGATTACTTGCTATTCCCTAAACACACCCTTTATTTTCTTCTCATAATATTGTAGCTGATATCACATTCTATGTCTTGATTCTTCCTTTTTTATGTCATGTCATTGTCAGTTGAAATCCTCTATCTCAGATCTCATCTACAAAGGCATCTGCTTTGAAGACTTTAATTCCTCCAGCTAGAAATATCACACCTTTGAATTCTTTATAGTTCTTTGTGCTTCTGTTATACACATTCAAAGTCAAATTTCTATTACATTGTTTATAGTTGGATAGAGCTTATGCCCATTTTATCTTCTCAGTGTCCATACATATGTATTGTTTTTTAATTGAACTGTTTAATACAGAGTTTTTATTTAGTACTTCGCTGAAGCATTTTTTTGATGCCTTATCCTATAGCTAAACTTATTCTGGGATCCTGAAAGCTGTGCCAGTAAAGTGAATGTTATGGTAGATTCTGTCAAGTTGGAAACTCTTCACTATATGTCTGTTTTCTGAGCACATCTTGCTTCTTTTTTTTTTTTTTTTTAAAGCAATTGGGGTTAAGTAACTTGCTCAAGGTTACACGGCCAGTTATTTCTGGGTGTGGTGCTAAGTATCAGAGCCCGGATTCGATCCCAGGTCACCCTGACTCTGGGGCCAATGCTCTTACTCACTGTGCCATCTGGCCAGGCCAAAAGATAGCTTTTTTTTTTTGGTTGCTTTTTTTGGAGTAGGGAAAGCAGGGCAATTGGGGTTAAGTGACTTGCCCAAGGTCACATGGCTAGTGTTAAGTGTCTGAGGCTGGATTTGTACTCAGGTCCACCCTGACTCCAGGGCAGGTGCTCTATTCACTGCGCCACCTAGCCACCTGAGCACGTCTTGCTAATCACCAGAAGGCTGGCTATTATTTATTGAGGTTTTGGGCCCCACCAACTTATGAAACATGGAGTTCTATTCTGCAAGGGAAGACCCCATCTACCAAATAAATGGAAAAAACTCCACCACATTCATTAAATACTTACTACATGCCAGATGCTGTGCTAAAATCTAGGGGAAAAAAAAGCAAAACAAGACAATCCCTTGTTCTCAAAGAGCTCCAAATGGGGGAGATAACACATTGTAAAAAATTGAGTTGCAGGCAGATATACTAAGGGTTCAATAACAGGACCAATGGTAAGACCTAGGGGTTCTTAGGGTAAGGTCATCAGTAGGTCTGATGATAGTGCCAAGAGATCAGGAGGGGATAGTATCAGGGCAGATGGTAAGACCCAGATGACTTTAGGATATAGTGGTAAGGCTGATGGCAAAGCATGGTGGGTCTTCCATCTCCCTAGAAGTCTTGTAGTTGGTGACTTTTTGCCCCTTCCCATTTGGCTGTTCCATAAGGTTGAAGAAGCCCAAGTTGGGGAAATAGTGAGGGGAAGAGAAGGGGGAAAGTCACCCCCACTTTGAGGCCACCCTATGGGGTCTAGGCAACATGGCAGTATGGGTAGCCCTTGGGGAAGGGAAAAAGGAAGGCAAAAGGGAAGGTATCCTGAAACCTGTTGGCTTTGAAAGATCTTCACTCAGAGAACTTTCCAAGTATCAAAACGAAGAATTCTTTTTTAAAAAAATTATAAAACAAAAGAGTATTTCAAAGAGTTAATATCCCTAAATTGTAAAAATACTAACAGAACTTGCTCATTCGCTCAATTTCCTTCTAATTCTCCCTTGTAAAAAATAGTTGCTCCCCACTTGCCCATTCCCTTTCATTGAACATAGGGTGTTGTCACAATCAGCTCATGAAGCTGTCAGCACGTCTAAGGAGACCTTATTTACAATGTCAAAATAATGGCAAAGTAACATCAGTGCAAGCCCTGTTGTAGGCAAAATAAATAAAACTCATTATAAATGACTTTTAAGGTTTATACCCCCTCCCCTCTTGTCTCCATTTCAAAGAAACTTTTTGGTTCATGCCACTCTAGGCCTGTGAATTCAAGTTGACTAAGTTTTGTTAAGGTTTGGGAAGACATACACTGTAATCCTCATACTCCCTTGGGCACATTGGAAAAACATATACTATTTGTACAAAGGTTTCCTAGATGGATTAGATGTTTAGTACACTACAGTGTGATATTCTTTTTGTAGAGACATCAGGGTATGGAAAGTTTCACATTGTGGGACTGATTAAAAGGAAATCCAGCTTTAGCAACATCACTAAGAACATATGTAGCTAAGTTAGAGTAAATAAGATTCTGTGGGGGCATATTTGAATCCGCATTTCTTTTATTTTGATTAATTTTGTTGTTTTTCCCGTTACCAAATGCATACATTTGGATTGGATTGTCTGTATAGCTCCTAAAAGGTAGCAGAGATTCAAGAATGCTGGGGGTAGGATGAGGAGGGCCATCAGCACATGATTAAAGGGACTTAAAGAGAACCAGGTCAAGATGTCAGAATGTCTTAATATTTGTACCTCGTCCTTTCCCCATGCTCACCCCACCTCCACCATGTGTGTCCAATTGCTCGGGCCTACACGTGGAGCACAGCTCTCCCAGAATTGGTTCCTACTACACAGAAACCATGTAAAATCCTAGAGCAGGGGCAGAAAGCTAATGTATTTTGGCATTTAGTTGGGGCTTTTTGATTTGTTCCTTTTTGATTTTTTTACTTGATTGCCAAACGTGCTGAATTTAGGGATTACATATGTACATTTGCATGTAAATATATTAATATAAAAATAAATATATTTACGTTACATGTACATATGCATATCATATATTGATATGCATATAAATAAACATATTTATATGTGTACATATGCATGTAAGTATATTAACACACAAATAAATATATTTCCATATATATGCGTATGTACACATATAAATATATGTTTATTGATAGTTATTAAGTTTACAACAATTTTTAAGAGGTTCCTGGAAGGTAGATATTCTCCATTACTGGGTAACTGACTGATTACCTGGCAAATTGTATGTCTAGTCTCTTGGTGGTTTTCAAGTCCTGGCTCTTGTTCTGGTTCTCTAACCTGCAACATTTAGTTTTGCCATGCTTCTATTGACAACTCTCCTACTTTTCCCAAACTACTATTGGTTTGGGCTCCCTCCTCTTTCTTTGAATTTTAATTCCTAAATTCAGCAAATTTGGCAATCAAGTAAGAAAACAGAAAAGCAACAAATCAAAAAGCCCCAACTAAATATATTAACATACAACTAAATATATTTACATATGTTTTATATATATATACATATGTTGTATATATACACACACATACACCCCAAACAAGGGGCAAAATGTTATACCATCCCCTCCACCATGTCTTTAAAAAAGCAAGACCAAAAAAGAATTAAGAAAAAATAATCAAACAAAAAAAAAGATGCTTTGTCACAGTTCAGGCCTGTATTAAATTTATTTTCTGGCCCTCTTTTTTCTCTTTTAAAAATTTGGTTTTTAAAATAGACTTGATTCTGGTTCTGCTGATTTCACTATATATAATTTAATACAAATCTTTCTATATTTCTTTGTATGTTTGATATTTATTGTTTTAATGTACCATATCTTGTTGTATTTTTATTGTTATTCTCTATTTTTTGCTCACATTGGTAGTTTTTCATTCTTTATGATTGCAAACAGAATAGCTATGAATATTTTTGTAAAAATAGGACCTTTTGTTCTTTTAAAAAATGTTTTTGTTATATAGCTCTAGCAATAAAATTACTGGGTTGAAAAGTATAATCAGTTTTGTGACATTGCATATTGCCATATTGTTCAACAAATGTTTATATCAGTCTATAGTCACACAAATAATTTATTTGAATGTCCATTTCCCCATGGCCTAAATAATATTTGATTTTGATTTTTTGCTTTTATAATCTTAGTGGATATAAAGTATTATTTTCAGATTGTCTTAATTCACATTTTTCTTGTTAGGGGGTTTGAGCATCTTTTTGTGTGGCTATTAAAAGTTTGTATTTCCTTCCTGTTTTTATATTGGTTATTTAATCTTTTTTATTTTAAAAATTAGATTAGCTAAATATTTATGTATTTTATATTATTTTAAACATCAATATTTAGTGTTGCTTCTTTTAATTTTATTGATCGTTTATTTATTTTTCCCAATTTCTATTTTGTCATTTAGTTGGGGCTTTTTGATTTGTTGCTTTTCTATTTTTTTACTTGATTGCCAAATTTGTTGATCTGTTCTCTCCCTCTTTTATTGATGAAAGTGTTTAACAATCTAAATTTTCCCATTAAGGTTTCTTTAATTATATCCCATATCTTTTGATATGTTGTCTCTTATAATTTTCTTTGATGAAATTATCTGTTATTTCTATCATTTCTTATTTGATCAATCCATTCTGTAGCATTAAATTATTCAGTCTTTATTTCCAGGTGGTGTCTTTTCTTCAGAGTCTCCTTTTTTGACGATAATTTTATTGTGTTGTAGTAAGGAACATTTAATATTTCTACTTTTCTGCATTTATTGATGAGTTGTATGCCTTGCTCAATATTTGTAAAGTTGCCAGGCATATATATTTATACTCATGCATATTTATACATATATGTATATGTGATACACACACACATATAAAATGTTGCCGTTCAGTCATTTCCATCATGTCTGACTCTCTGTGACCCTAGTTTTGGATTTTCTTAGCAAAGATACTCAGGGGTTTGTCATTTCCTTCTCAGCTCATTTTACAGATGAAGTTCCTGAGGCAAACAAGATTAAGTGACTTGTTCAGGTTCACACACATACCGTGTTTCCCCGATAATAAGACACTGTCTTATTAATTTTTTTGGACAGAAAAACACCAGAGGGCTTATTTTCAGGGGAGGGCTTATTTTAATGAACATTGACAGCAATTTTAATAAACAGGTAAATGTGAACAAAAAAAATGTACCTTTATTCAATAAGCAAATCACTGGGGAAGAACAGGATGACGTGCTCACTGCTGCAGCTCTGATTGGATGCAGCTCAGAGCGCGGCGTGCGTTTCACCCGGGGGGGGGGGACAGTGCATACAGAAGGTACCGTAATGTAGTGTGTAGCGCAGGGGATCACTTTCATTACAATAGCAATCTCAATAGGGCTTACTTTTGGGGGAGGGCTTATTTTAGAGGAATCTTACACAGTAAGGAGAGGGCTTATTTTCGGGATAGGTCTTATTATCGGGGAAACATGGTAATAAGTGTCTGAGGCCAGTTGAACTTAGGAAAACTAGTCTTTCTGGCTTCAGGCTTGACACCTTATCCACAGCAACATCTAGCTGCCCTCCTGAACCAGATTGTTAGTAAAAAATACAACGATCTTAAGGTCTAATGGAAGGTTCACTCTTTTTCCAAAATCAAATGGATTTACAGATTTGGGATCCTGGTATAAATTTATGTTTCAAAAGTACCAATTTGATGATTGCCTATTTCTCAGGGATGATGGATAAGGGAAGATAGAGCAAAAGACAAAGGTAGTTTTGGTGACAGAAAAGATCATTACTTGCTGCTGTTTGTCCTTTGTTCTTGAAGAAGACCATGACATCATAGAAGTGATGCCATGACATTCAGGTGAATTGGATTTAAGTGAGGGAGGATTGTGCAAAGTCACCAGCCTCACTTTCTTCTCTGGAGCCATTTGGGTCCAGTGGCCAGATATGAATCAGGACAACTGGAGATGACCCAGGATGCAGTGGGGGACCTTAGCCTTTTCAAGTTAAGGTCTTTAACAGGGCACAGTTTAACTGAGGCAAAGACCATTCAGTGATAAAGGCTGAACAAAAAAAAATGAGGAAAAGAACAAACTTCTAAAAATAAATAGATTTGGGTTGGCTAGGTGGCACAATGAGTAGAGCGCCAGCCCTGGAGTCAGGAGAACCTGAGTTCAGATCTGGCCTCAGACACTTAACACACACAAACACACACATACACACACACACACACAAACTAGCCGTGTGACCTTGAGCAAGTTACTTAACCCCAATTGCCCTCCAAAAAATAAAAATAAAAACAAATAGATTTGGCAGAGGAAGACCCTCAGGGCTTCTGGTCTAAAGAGAAAAATTGTTATTCATTTTCATTCTGAGCCAATCAGGGCCCAAACTGTGACCAAGTAGGACTAAGTTTGCAACCAGAGTGATGAGGGTTTAAGGCTGGTCTTCAAGAGGAAGCAAAACAAAAATAAAATTTCAGAGATAAAAATTTACATTCCCTTATCATGTGATCATGTGATACCCTATGTGGAGAAAGAAGAAAGAAAAGAATGGTAGAAAAGAAAAAGAGAGAGAGAAACAAGGAAAGAAAGACAGGAAGGAAGAAAGGAAGGAAGGAAGGAAGAAAGAGAGAGAGAAAGAAAGAAAGAAAGAGAGGGAGAAAGAAAGAAAGAGAGAGAAAGGAAGGAAGGAAGGAAGAAAGAAAGAAAAGTAATGTTGCATGTTGCCCAGCTGGAATAGAATAAATGCCTTATTAGAAAAAACTATGGGGGAAGGGACACAGTGCTCCAACCAGTGCCATGTACATTACAGGTATTCAAGAACTCTTTTTTAAAGCTAATGATTGAAAGAAAGCATGAAAGCCATGAACACCAAAATAATAAACAAAGGAAAAGAAGGTGGATTCAAAGCATGATACTCAGAGAGAGGAATATAGTATGGGGAAACTCAAGCATTGCTCAGACCACATTGAGGTATTTGTTCAGAGTTCTGCACCTACAAGTAAATAAAGAAAATTAATAATAATAGCAGAGTTTTATATAGTGCTTTGTTTGCACAATGGATATCTCCTCTCACCTAGACTATTGACATGGCCTCTCTTTCCCCAATCAAATCCATCATCCACACAGCTGCTAAAGGGATTTCCCCTAAGTGCAGGCTTGACCATGGCATTCCTCTACTTAATAAACTTCAGTGATTCCCTGTTGTTACTAGGATAAAATATAGACTACTTTATTTGACTTTTAAAGCCCTCTGCCTTCCTGATTCCAACCTATTTCTCCAGTCTCATTATACATTACTCCTCTTGCATTCTGTGGTCTAACTAAAATGTATTCCATCTCCTTTCTCTATGTATTTGCATTGGATGTCCCCCAAGACTTTTCATGTATGTCTTAGAGAATCCTTTACTTCCTTTAAAACTCAGCACAAGCAACACTTCTATATGAAGCTTTTCCTGATCACCTCAAAGACTTGGTCTCATTCCCTACAAACTACATTGGAATTTTTGTATTTATTACAAAAAGAATTACATATGAATATGTTGCCTCTCTCAATTGAATAGCTGCATGAGAGTAATGACTGTTTCATTTGTTTTCGCACCCCCATCAGCTAGCTCAAGTGCCTGACACATAAGGATAGGGATAGTCAGTCAGCAAACATTTATTATGCATATACTATGTGTCAGTCATTGTGCTAAGTATTGGGAAGGAATAGAAAGTGTACTTGAAATTTCACTGTTATGGTGAACTCCTGGGTGAGGATATTCTTTCTAATATAAATTTGGTGCCTTCTATGCAACTTATGTCTTAAAGAGTTGCCCAGAGCCTTGCTAGGTTAAATGATATGCCCAAGATCACATAGGCAGTATGCATCAGAGGCAGGTATTGACCCCACATCTTCCTGACATCTCTATCCACCATATCAAGCTGCCACTTCCCTGATGCCATAGATGCTCTGACGATTCCTTCAAGGATCTATAATTTTATCTGTATGGGTATTATCTCTACAGAGCAAGCACTGAGAATTTGTTAAGCATTGCTTAATAAATAATATTTCTATATTTATGCATAATAAATAAAAATAGAATATATTATATTACATGTTATTTAAAAAAATAAGTAATCTTCTGCAACAGTTTCTTAACTAGCTGTTCACTTCCTATATCCACCTTTGTCTTCTGAAACCCTTGCCTTCAATAGGAACAGTGCTGAAAATACTACCTGTGCCACTAAAGTCTTCAGTTTCTTGACAAAGATTTAATAAACTTCAGTCATCTTGTCTAGGTTCCTTCTGGAAGCGCCATTTATGCCTATGTGGATCACAAGAAGTGGGTAAATCTTGAGAAGTCTTTTACTGTCTTGTTTTTGGGAGGTCTTAGATACACATCCCAACAAGAAATCAGATCTCTATGGTGTTCCTCAAGAGGATCAGCTGTCACCATTCATCTCTTCTCTTCACCCTTCTTGGATAATTTCTCATTTGAGAGAGGTACATCTTCCTTCCTTGGCTGACAAACAACAGCTTCATCAGTCTCTAGCTCTATCCTTTCTTAGATACAAATGTTCAACGAATCTTCCCTTCAACTTCTTCACCTGTTAGGATTGACCTCTGCTTCTTTACATCCACTTTCATATTTGTTTTTAAATTGAATGTGTCATAACTTTTAGAAAGAACACTTCTTATTTTTAATTTTTTTTTTGCTTTTTGGAGGGCAGTTGGGGTTAAGTGACTTGCCCAAGGTCACATGGCTAGTTTTTGTGTTAAGTGTCTGAGGCTGGCTTTGAACTCAGGTCCTCCTGACTCGAGGGCCGGTGCTCTATTCGCTGCGCCACCTAGCCACCCCCCCCCCCCACTTCTTATTTTGACAACCTGAAAAGTAGAAGGTGTGGGAAAGTAGAGTATGGAAAAGATTGAATTGAGATAATCATAGTGAACAAAGCAGTGAAGAAGGAAGGGGAGGGGAGCACTAGCAAGAGTGGAAAAAGAAGTGAACCAGCAGTAAGAAAACCTGAGTCTAGACCAATTAATGCCACTGAATTGTCAGTTGCTTTGGCAGAGATCATTTAGCATTTTCTAGACCTTTCTTTCTTGATTAGTAAAAAGAGGAACTTAAAATGATCAACCAATCATTTAACAATCATTTGTTAAGGGCTTTCTGGGAGATAGGTACTATGCTTATTACTGGGGACATAAAGCTAAAATTTATTATAAAGGGCACATGAACTGTTGGCTCTATACACATTCACTAAAACTCACCACTTAAATTCCATTTAACCTGACCTACTTTGATCATAAAAACCAGCATCAGGGAAGGATTTTATATTTTGTATCTTGTTGATACAAAAACAAAATAGCAATCGCCCTGAGTGTACACTGTATCAGAAGAAACAACATGTGTGAATGTAGGTAAATATATGCAAAGTAAATGCAGTATAATTTGGGGGAGAAAGGAAAACTTGAGGAAATTAATTCAAGCTATTCACTGGAAAGTCAAATACTGAAGCTGAAGATTAAGGACTTTGGCCACATGATGAGAAGATGGGACTCATTGGAAAAGACCCTGGTGCTGGGAAAGATTAAAGACAAAAGGAAAAGGGGAACAGCAGAGGATGAGATGGATGGTATCATGGAAGCAACAAGCATGAGCTTGAACAGACTTCGAGAGATAGTGGAGGGCAGAAGGACCTGGCATGCTATAAATCCATGGGGCCATGACTGAATGACTGAACAAGAAGGGAAATTATAGTAGCTGGGGATCTCAGAAAAGAGCCTCAAGTAGAAGGTGGTGCTTGAGCTGGGCTTTAACAGAAGTAACAGATGGAGGCAGCTAGTGGGTGTTGTGGATAGAGGAGGAGGACCTGAGTTCAAATGTGACTCTCGGCAAGTCATTTTACCCCAATTGCCTCCTCACCCCCCAAAAAGAAGGAAGAGATAGCTATGTGACGTAATGGACAGAATGCTGGGCCTGGAGTCCAGAAGACTCATCTTCTTGAGTTCAAATCTGGCCTCAGAATCTTACTAGCTGTGTGACCCTGGGCAAGTCACTTAATCCTACTTGCCTCAGTTGTAAATATAAGTATAAAATATAAGTGTAAAATGAACTGGAGAGGGAAAAGGCAAACCACTCCAGTATGAGATCACGAAGAGTCAGACACGACTGAACAAAAAGCATTCTGAGAGGTAGAGGTGAGAAGAGAGTGTATTCCAGGAAAGGGGGGAGGGGTAGTTTGTGGTCCCTTCCTGCTGTGACATACTGTGATTGTATGAGACTTGTTGCCAAGCCCCTGGGATAATTTGGACCCCAGGGCTAAGATTTACCAAAGGTGCATTCAGGAGCTATTCTGTTCCTTTGGAAGGACTGACACAAGTGTAAGGATTAAAACTGAGCAATCAGTAACTCCAAGCCAAGCTGAAGTGATCCCATGGCTGCCAGGGGCTTTAGCCATATCTGTATCCCCCAGTGTACCATAAGGAAAACACTGGGACCTTTCCTTGATGTTGGTTATTGTGACAGAAACTGGCCTGGTTAAGTGGAATTTCAGTGATGAGTTCTAGTGAATGTGAGGAAAGCATGCAGTGCAAATGCCCTTGGTATGATCTGTAAGTAGATGTGCCAGTACAAGTTGTGATTTAATGCACATGTCTATGCAGACATGTATATACAGAATGTGACCTGTGGGCATATTTCAGGGAATGTTTATATTCGGGGTACACTGTGGGTGGGGATGAGGGGGGACACCTTTAGGGATGTGGTGTATGTACGAGTGAGATCAGGAGCCAATCAGTGGGAAAAACCCAGAATTTGGCACTGAGCCCTGTTTTATGCAGCAATGGGTGTGAATATTCATCAAGGAGGTTCTGGTTGAGCTTTGTGTATGCTGCCAAAGGGATTGAGAATAATCCTAGGTCTTCAGGCAATTTCTCCAGCAGCACTGAGGATTTCAGTAAGAGTCTAATGTGGTAGAGCCCTGGATTTGTGATCAGAGGATCTGGGTTCAAATGCCAGCTTTGTTTACTTACTTTCTGACCTTGGGCAAGTCACACAGATGAGTAAGCAAAGAAATGAAAACAAGCAAGCAAGAGAAGAAAGTTCTTGCTCCTGAGGTTTTCCTTACAGTCAAATAGTTCAACATTGTGAATTTTATC
Source organism: Petaurus breviceps papuanus (assembly GCF_028583685.1). Lineage (NCBI taxonomy): Eukaryota > Metazoa > Chordata > Mammalia > Diprotodontia > Petauridae > Petaurus > Petaurus breviceps. The sequence goes on from NW_027187325.1 coordinate 10,542,501, forward strand.
AGAGGAAATGATATTAAAGAAAATGCTTACCATCTGCTTTGCCACTGCCCTAAAGACCATCACACCTTTCCATACGAATACTCTGAGACCTTTATGTGTTGTCTCCTCATCAGAATGTGAATTCTTTGAAAATGGGCATTCTCTTACTTTTAATGTGTCTTCCCCAAACTAATCACACTGCTTTGCACATAGTATTTAATAACTTTTTTTTCATTCGTTTGTTCATGTTAGTCAGTAAGCATTTATTGAATACCTATTATGTGCCAATTACAGTGCTAAACCCTGGAACTGCAAAGAAAGGCAAGAAAAAGTTTCTGCCCTTGAGGGACTCAGAGTCTAAAAAGCAAACTACTGCGAATAAACAAGCTACCTACAAGATAGATAGAGAGTAGTCAATAGAGGAAAGGCGCAAGAATTAAGAGGGATCGGGAAAGGTTTTCTGTAGAAAGGTGGGATTTCAGTTGGGATTTGAAGGAAGTCAGGAGTCAGAGATGTGAAGGGAGACAGCCAGAGAAAATGACTGGAGTAGGAAGATGTGGTATCTTGTTTGAGGAGTAGCCAGGAGGCTAGTGCCGTTGGATCAAAGAGTCATTGGTGGTACGATGTAAAAAGAACTAGGGTAAGAAGGACTTTGAATGCCAAACAGATTATTTTATATTTGATCCTGGGGTGATAGGGAGTCACTGGAGGAGTGTATGTGTGTGTATTTAGGAATTAGACCTGTGCATCAGGAAAATCACTTTGGCAGCTGAATGGAGGATGGACTGCAGTGGAGAGAGACTTGAGGCAGGCAGACCCATTAGCAGGCTATTGTAATATTCTCGAGGTTAGCAAATGAGGGCCTGAACCAGGCTGCTGGCTTCATTAGAGAGGAGAAGAGGGTTAAGTATGAGAGATTTGGCAAAGGTAAAATTGTAAGGCCTTGGCAACATATCAGATAAAATGAAGAGTCAAGGGTGATGCCTAGGTTGGAGCCTGGGTGCCTGGAAAGAATATAGTGCTATCGACAGATAGAGGTGTTTAGAAGAGAAGAGGGTGTTGGCCCAAAGAATGAGCATGGGACATTCGATTCAAGATGTCTGACAGGCATTTGGAGAGGTGAGACTGGAGATCAGCAGAAAGGTTAGGGCTAGATAGGCAGATTTAAGAATCCTCAGCATAAAGATCATAATCCAATTTACAGGAACAGATTAGATCACTAAGTAGAATGATATTGAGGGAGAAGAGATGAGCCCTGGACAGGGACCTGTGAGATACCCATGTAAAAGGCTCATGACGTGTTGATGAAGATTCAGTAAAGGAGACGTGAGAAGGGGCAGTCAGAAAGGTAAGAGAAGCAGACTAAAGTAGTATCCCAGAAACCTAGAGACAAGACAGGATCAAGGAGAAAGAGGATAATCAATAATGTCAAGACTGCAGAGAGATCACTTAACCTTCCTGGGGCACAGAAAAAATTGGCCTCAGTAATCTCTTCTTGCTAATTAATTCCTTCCAGCTCTGCATCTATAATGACATAGCTGGCATAGTCTGAATCATGAGCAGAGGGTGAAGGGAGAAGCAGCTCCCAAAGAAGCCAGAGGATCCAGGGTCTGGAGATGAGTCATTACACACGTTAACAGAAATAATGATAACTCACATTTATATATCACTTTAAAGTTTTCAAAGTGTTTTAAAAACATGACTTAATTTGTTTGACAACAGCCCTGGGATAAATACTATAGATGTTATTAGAGTCATTTTACATGAGGAAACTGAGGCTCAGGAGGTCAAGTGGCTTAGCCATGGTAACAGTAAGTCCCAGAAATGGAATAAAAACTCCGTCCTTCTGACTGTAGGTCATGTACGGCGTGCTGTGACTCAAACAAGTTTGAAGTTTTAAGTACCTTCTATATGCCAGGTACTGTGCTAAGCAATGGGGAAACATAATGAGACAGTTTCCGGCCCTCCGGATGTTTATATTCTCTGAGGGGAGCACCCTTACTGTCACCCTCCAAGACCCTGACTCACTTTACTAACCCTACCTATATTGTGAAATTCCCTTTATCAGGATCTCATGGCTTGGTACAGGAAGGTTTATCTAATTCTGGTTTCCCTACCAGGACTTGGGGGCTACACAGACATCTCAGCTGGCTCACTTTAATGCAGGCTACAAGCTGCTATGGAAGTTTCCAGTGACCTAGCGTTTGACTGGTTGTACCCGTTGTTCTCTGCCACTTCCCTCCCCTCCCTAAAGGGGATACATATCTATATCTAAAAGGCAACTCAACCCCATTTTGTGTTCTTTGGGATGCCCATTTCATCCATACATCCATGCTAAGAACAGAAGTTGAAGCCAATACCACCTCCATTTGGTGGTGAAGTTAACAGTGTCATCAGAGCCAGAGCTCAGGAACTGGATGTCATTTTCTCTCCCTCCCCAGCCCACATCCTAGTTTTTGGGCCACCCACACAGCTGATGAGTTAGGACAGTCAGGCATTGGGCTGAATGCCCAGTGCTCCAGCTAACCTTGAGTTCAAATAGCAACATAAACATTTTGAACATAGCCTCCATTAATGTGTTGTTAAATGAGCAGATGGAGCTGTGATTTCTCCCAGACTGAATGGTGGGAAGATGTGGTCTCTTCTGCCTCCCCTGTAAATCTCACTGGAACACATTTTTCTCACAAGCAGCATATGAATCATGGGGAGGGTTTTTGTTTTTTTCCCCTGTCACCAGAAAGCTTTCAGAGGCAGGAAGCGTGTATGTGTGTTCAGCATCGGGAAATTAAATATAATTATAATTGAAGTAACAAGGCTCAGTCAGAATGAAATTGCACACCCCAAAGAGTGGATCTTTGGGAAACACGTATGTCTCTTCTTGGTGTTTTTATAAATGTAGGCTTCATTTCAAATCTAAGAGATTTCTTTTTGCTCTCAGGAAGTACAGCCAACACAAGATCAATGGTTCTCAAGACACTTTTAAATGAGCCTTCCCCCACAAAGTGAATACTTATGTTTATGCGAGTTGCACATCTGTACAATGTAGCAATTGTTTCACTTTTTAAAAATCTAATAGAGATGCTGGAAAACATCTGGTAGTTGATACTTAATTCACTTTTTTCAGTACACCTTTTCTTGGAAAGCCAGGAATGGAATACAATACATCCCCTGAGTGAGGCCTGAGTTTATGACAGGTGCACATTTCCTAACTAGTCATTGTTTCACACCATTGCTTCTCCCAAGTACAGCTGGAAGTGTATTTATCTGGCAGGAATAAGAGAGGGGAGGGAAAGCCAATTCTGAAAGGAAGTTTTAGTATCAAAGATGGTAGTTGCAGAATAGAGCAATTCATTCCAGTCATCTTTATCCTGATTACTCAGGACAATTTCCTGCACTGTTTTTTACAAGTCTGTCAGCACAGTGGCTTGTAGATTATTAATTTAGTCCCATGCTTGTTCACTGCCCCTAAACTAATGTTCCTTTGCAGATATATGCAGATAACAATTGAACCCAAATACAGTCATGACAACCAGACAGATAAACCCCATCCCAAGAATGTTCTCCCTGAGAATGAGAAACAGTAGAAAGATGCCAAATGAGTCATTTGATACCATGTTTTCGGATCCCTTTCTTAATATTGCCCTTTGATCTGTAAAATCCCGTTTTAGCTCCTAGTGACCTCACTGAGATTGACTTTATCCTTTCCAGTAGTTATGATTAGCTAAGGTTACTTGCTGAAAAACTGTCCCTGGGCTTCATGAGGGAGGGTGAGTGTGCTGCATCCTTGGAGAACCTGGGCGCTCTACCTTGTCATGATCTGAAAGAGCCCCAGTTGGCTTGTCCTTATGGTGTGACTTAAGACCCACCTGGCTAAGCCTGCCTGACAGGGTCTGTGTATGGGAGGATGCCTCCTGCTGAGGGACATTTAGGAGATACAGCAGAGAGTAGCATGTATCAGTCTGAGGGACAGGATGTTGCATAAAGCGTCACCATCCCTGAAACCTCTTCTTGACCTTTCTTTGGGACCAGGGATGTTGAACAACATTTACTCAGAGGAGAGCCCTCAGTGCCAGCTCCCACTTTTCTTCATTCTCTTTTCACTCTTCTCAGAGTTGAGCCATATGGACTAGCCATTGGTTTGCCCTTTTCCTCCTGCACAAACACACACACAAACACAGCTAAGGTGGTACTGTTGTTCAGGGGTGCTTGAGTGGTGACTCTCACTTCATATTGCTAGCCAATATGTAAGACTTCCCATAGAAACTCATGATGGATCAAGGTGAAAGGACTTGGAAGATAGAATATTTCTAAACTACTCCAGGTTTCTTTGGAGAAAAAGAACAAAATAAGCACAAAATAATTTATTAGTTGTATTGTGATCCATATTTGATTGCTCAGTTCATTTCATTCACTCATCTCAAAAACACTGCAATAACTAGCAAGTTAGTGTTATTATTTAACTGAAGGAAGTCATTGAGGCAGTGAAAATCTAATGATTTGACCTAAGTCAGTGTTAATGAATAGGACATGCCATTGTCTAAATTACACATTCATATATGATCATATGATTTCTTTCCTTCCTTCCTTCCTCCCTCCCTTCCTTCCTTCCCTCCTTCCCTCCTTCCCTCCCTCCCTCCCTCCCTCCCTCCCTTTTTTCTTTCTTCCCTTCCTTCCTCCCTTCCTTCCTTCCTTCCTTCCTTCCTTCCTTCCTTCCTTCCTTCCTTCCTTCCTTCCTTCCTTCCTTCCTTCCTTCCTTCCTTCCTTCCTTCCTTCCTTCCTTCCTTCCTTCCTTCCTTCCTTCCTTCCTTCCTTCCTTCTTTCCTTTTTGGAGGATAAGAGAGGGTCTGTAACTCTGTAGGGAAATCTTGGAGTTCTTTCAGCTCCACTGATATAAATCAGAAATTTGTCTGTAATTTATAATCTTAAAACTTCATTAACTTTGAGTATTTCCACCATTAGAATGCAAGCCCCTTAAGGGCAGGGACCATGTATTTGCCTTTTTTAATTTCCCCAGCAATTAATTAGTAAACATTTATTAAGAGCCCAGGATGTTCCAGGGCACTGTGCTAAGCACTAGAGATACAAAGAAAGGGAAAAAAAGATAAATCCTGCCTTTGAGAAGCTCAAAATCTAATGGGAGAGGCAACATGCAAATAACTATGTCCAAACAAGGATAAATGGGTGGTAATCAACAGAGGCAAGAACTAGACTTAAGGATTGCCAGTACTTGGGTACACAGCAATTACTTTAAAAATTCTTGTTAACTGACTTGAAAGTTACCTGGGGGCACTGAGAGGTGTAAGTGACTTATCTATTCACAGACCTAGTACAAGACAGAGGCAGAATTCAAATCCAGGTCTTTCTGACCCTATGACCCACCTTCATGATCACAGAAGTCAAGAGGGCACCGTGTATGTAGTCCAATCCAAATTTTTAGAGGAACTCCTCATTGGAATTTAATTCCTCATGCCCTACACCATGCTGCCTTCCATTTTCACACACTATGCTGAATTATTTTGATTTTTAAAAAATGGACCCTAATATGTCTGAGAAAGTTTAAATAGGCAACTGGAATTAGAAGCCGGTCAACCGGGTTTCTCTCGACTGATCTGTGACCTCAAGCCCATGGAATCTCACGCTTCACCGTCTGTTCTACCAGGAAAGAACTTGCTCATGTCCCTTTCTGAAGCTGGCATGCACTCCCGTATCATTACTGCCACTTAATGACAGTAAGGAAATGTGTCTTCATGGGATATAAACTTGGCAGTGGTTTTGCTAATTGCTGTTTATATTGCCTACGGTCAGTTTTCTTTTCTCTGTCATTACTGGGCTCCTCCTGACTGTGTCTGGAATGCTACAAATGTGAAGAATGTGCAACTCAACCCCAGGCTTGGGCTTTTCAAGGCATATCCTCTTTGACACCCTCCCCTCCATTTTTTCTTTATAAGGGGAGAACTTTTGTGGTTTTGTTCTAGGTGTGTGTGGATGTGCGTGTGTATTTGTGTGTGTTTGTAATTTCTTAGCTAAAATCATGAGGCTACATTTCATGGGCCTGCCCTGGGAGAGAGGAGTAATGAAAAGATGTTCTGACTCACTTTTATCCTTCTGATGAAAAACTTTTTTTACTCGCAGGGAGAAAAAAATGTGATAGATTATGGAGTGACCTAGAAAGTGTTCTATTTCTTCCTTCCCAGGAAGGAGAAAAGAAGATTTTATTTTCAAGGCTTGGCCTTTCCCCCCTTTCTTATCCCAAGGGCGGTACTTAATCTTTAAGAACATTATGCTTTGCATATGGTAAAGATTGGAGCTTTTAACCTTTGGGGAATTCACAGGGAAATGGATGATTTTTATGTTTGGGGGCTGCCCTCTCTTGTTCCCCCTCCCTCCCCAATACTTACAGAAGTAACCATGAACTAACACTTCCTGTATTTTTTTTTTCTGGTGCTTTCTGGTAGAAGGATGAGCTATAAACTCTCAACCAAAGTTGTATGGTGGACAGTTGCTAGTCAGCTTTAACATCTCTCTTCTGCCTTGTGATTGGCAGCAAGGGGCCTTCTGATCTCTCCTTATGGACTCCTGATGGAGAAAAGGCAAACTCATCTGTAAGCTGGCATAGAGTAACTGATTATATTAGTCTGTGCCAACATCTGGTGCCACTGTTTCTTGTACTTCAGTAACCACTAATGTGTAGACTCGTCATATTGAAAGCCTTGGAACTACCAGAAAATATGAGAAGAGGCCCTCTCTTGACCTTAACCCCAATTCTTTGTTAGGATACTTTAAAATAAGGGAGAATTAATTTATGTAAAATAATTCCTTTTCTGGTGCTAAAGCTCAGCATATGCCTTAGATAAGGATACTTGTGATAGAATAATTGATTATTACATTTTAATTTACTCTGCATTTTAGAGTCACAGAAATGGCAGTCACCATCCCTTCCAAGCTGCCCCTCACCCGGAAAGAAGTCACTAAATGAAAGTGTTAGCTTGGCATTCTCAGGGCACCACTTCAAGAAAAGGATGCTTTTCCTGCACACTGGAGCTCAGAAGGTTAATTACACAAGTACAAGCCTTGATGTGTCTTGACTGAGTTTAATGAGTATCTGAGTGGATTACCTCTAAGTGCAGGGTAATCCTTACCACCACATGATATAACATGGAAAGTAATAAACAGTTTCACAGACTGACATCACTTAGTCCATTGTTTTCATTTGGCTTAACCCATAGTTCATGCATGCCTCAAAGAAGGAATGGGACTAATTAGCAGAGGTGGGAGAAACCACCTGGCAAGGGAAGCACAGTTTAAAAGTACATATGCATGCCCAGGGCCAGTTTCCTACATAAATGACAGCTCATGAATATGGGTGAGAAAACAAGGCATCTGGACACAAATGACATATGAAAATACGTTCTTAAAGGCAGTACTTAAGGGACCTGATGGCAGCTTCCAAAAATGTGACATATATCATGCAACGGATGTAATAAACTGTCATCAGTAGTGGTTAATTACTTTGACTTCCTGTCCTAAGTGACTTGATGGTATTATGATTGAGAAACTCAGTCATCATAACCCCAGAAGAAGCATAGATAGAGCATTTATTAAGTGCTTACTATATGTCAAGTCTGTTAAGTGTTAAAGATACAAATACCAGCTAGTTTATATTCTAAGGGGGAAAGACAATACATAAAAGAACATGGAAAGGGAGACAGGGTCCTGAGCATGGAGGCTTGGGTTGGGGCAGGCAAAAACAGCATGGGGGCATGTGCCCCATCAAAAATATTCAGAAAATTACTTTCGAGAGCTGAAAGGCCCAGAGATAGAATCCAGTTTGCCAGTAGAGAGGAAGTGGTCTTAATGAGGATTACCTAATCTCCAACCACTCCCTTACATGTGTTGTCTTTTAGTAGAACATAAGTTCATTGAAGACAGTGACTGTTTTACTTTTATATTTATCTTCCCAAAACTTATTATGGTGCTGTGTACTAAGCACTTAAAAATGCTTTTTATTCACTTATTCATTCATCAATTGATTCCTTCATTCCTTGGATAGGAGAAATTATTATATAATTCTCTATGATAAACTCATAGCTGAGGGAGCATCTAGTCTAATCTTCTCATCTTCCAAATGAAAAAGCTGAGATCATTTGAATTATCCATTGCCACAGAAAGTGAACTATAAAGTTGAGAATAATTATAGAATCACCAAAGAATATAGGTGACAGGACCCTTTGAAACAATTTGGTCCAGACTTTTCACATTTAAGGTTAAGTTTCTCATCCTTTGCTTTATTCAGACATAGTACCCAATGTACTCATGCAAATATAGCATTGAATAGACTCTTAAGAAGAACCACATTTAGGTAAGGAAAAGGAGTTGACAGGTATTTAATAGTGAGAAAAATCGATCATTTTAGAACAAATCCTTTGAAATCTCCCTTGACCTTCTTAAAGACAAGGTCAAGCGTTTGACACCTTGCTTGATCCACAGGTGCTGATCTCCATGTGTATCTGGCACCCAACATCTCCCATTCTCCAGTCCTTCCCCTCCATAACAATCTATTTAGTCCTGAGGTGATGTTTGCTTCTTTTCTAATCATTAGCCAAAATGACTTTTAATAAGCTGTGTCAAATTGCTGAGGTTCACGAATTTTCTTTTCAGGATAAAGAGAAATTGAAAAAGGCAAAAACAAACCCAGAAGTGAACTAACAGCAAGAAGGACCCTGAAACATGAAGAGAATGTCAGAATAAGATTTGATCCTCACTGATTTTCCCTCAGTCATTCCTGGTGTTAATAATTGAGTAAAGCTGATGATCATATGAAAGTGCTTGATGGGATCGTTAATGGAAACCAAATCCACGGGAAACTGTATTCTAAAACATTAGTTTTGTCAGGATCTAAACAGCCTGCTGATTTGTAGTGTGAGAATATACAAGCCTAAGTCTCAGCCTGCAAGACAACTGACAGCCTTTAAAGGAAGTTATTTATGGTTTGGAGGGTTCTTTACATCTTTCATCTAGATTTGTGTTGGATTCTTTAGGTCTGGTGATAATGCTGTTGTCACATACTACATGTCTACAGTCTCTTTGATGGGTTACCCCAGCTGCTATACTTAAGATATAGGGCTAGACCAGCTCTTTCAAGCAAGTAAAAATGACCCTGCTGCTTTGAAATCTGAATTTACAAAGCTGATAAATTACAGGGTAGTTATTGCATTTACAAAGCAGTTTTTCACTTTACAAATCCCTTTAAGCATCATGCTCTCCCAGAGTATTACAATGGTATGGCTTATAAGACATTATTTATCCAGCATAAAATGAAGTATAAAGCTAAACCAGACATTTGTGTGGCCTGGGCAAGGTTTGAACACTGACTCCCTTATACTTGAAAATCATACAACTTATTGGATTATTGTCCACTGGAGTCTATGGATATTCACTGTGACTTAGGATCACAAGATCAGAGATTTGCCACCAGAAGGAACCTTGTTGTCATTTATTGTTCAATCATTTCTGACTCTTTTGAGACCCCAATTGGGATTTTCTTGGCAAAGATACTGGAGTGGTTTGCCATTTCTTTCTCCAACTCATTGGACAGATGAGGAAACTGAGCCAAACAAGTTAGGTGACTTTCCCAGAGACATAGAGCTGGTAAGTATATGAGACCAGCTTTGAACTCAGGAAGATGAGTCTTCCTGATTCCAGGTCTAGCATTCTATCCACTGCACACCATTTAGCTGCCCCAGAGAGAACTTTAGAGACCATAAATTACAATTTCTTCAAAATGGTGGGTTGTAGATATGTGGTGATAACTGGCCATTCTTTGTAGGAGCGTCACATTTTTCACCTAAATGTGTTTAGATATTCTCTAGGTGGGCTCCTTCACTTCAGTCTGCCCTCATCTGGCAGTTCTAGGTCCCCAGAGATTCACCACCACCATTCAGTTATACTCAAATTCTATCATGGTCCTAGAGTGAAAAATAAACTCTTTCCACCACTCTAGATCTTGAGCCCTCACCGAGGCATTTCTACTAATACAACTAGCCACTTATAATATTGATGTTTCAAAATTTTGAGCATAACTATTTGCTTAGCAATAAAACAAAATAAATCATTGTGACAACACATATGCAAATATTAGAATGAATGCATAAATAATAATGTATATCATAATCCACACACAAACCTCCTAGCTAATGCTCTCCCACTAACCACGCAGGATCTATGGGGAGAATGAGCACACATTTTATAGACCATGGAGTACGCAAGTAGGAAAACCGATGTTTTGGGGGTAACTTACAACTCTGCACTTGAGGCTTTAATATAAATGGTCCATTTAGGACACATGCATCACAGCTGGGCAAATTCTCTACTTGAATGTAAGTATGTACAAGTTCATTTAACTTATAATTACCTATAAAAGGGCATTTAGAAAGTGTTCCTATTTAAACTGGATAGTCGTTTTCTTTAAGCCAGAGAACTGCTACTATCCTTATGGAACTTGCTATACTTGGGCTGTACAGACCAGAGCAATCTGTTACGGACTCACTGAGATGTTGTATTGCCCAATTACAACAGCTCAGGAATGACTCTTTAAACAAGACTCACAAACCTAGCTCATTATGTAGGATACATTGTGATGATCTTGCAAAGGCACCCGACTTGCTTTTCCTTCTCAGACCAGAGGTGGCAGCAGAGAGCAAGAGGCAGTTTCCTCTTTACCCAAGCCCAGGTGTCACTGAGGGATAACAGCTGTTTATGAGCTCTTGGCCAATGGAATCTATATCCCAACAATCAGGAATCACTCAGCATAAGCCTTCAGTTGCTGGCTGCCTTTAGCTCCCGGAGTTATTCCTATGGCAGATTCCTCTCTGAGGTTTTTTCCCCTCCTTCAATAGCATGCCAGCTTCCTGACTCTCTGTGACTCATCTTCTTTCCTTTCTTTTTTTTATTTTTAAAGATAAATTTGTGATTTACTTATTTTGAACATTAAAAAACATTTTGAGTTCAAAATTCTCTCCCTCCCTCATCCATTGAGAAGATAGGCAATGTATCAATTATGCATGTGAAATAATGCAAAACATATTTCCGTATGAGCCATGTTACAGAAGGAAAAATAAAAGAAAGTGAAAAAAAATTATGCTTCAATCTGAACTCAGATTTAATCCTCTCTCTCTCTCTGGAGGAAGATAGAATTTTTTATCAGGAGCCCTTTGGATTTGTCTCGGATTGTGGTATTGCTTAGAGTAGCTAAGTCTTTCAGCTGATTATCATTAGAATACTGCTGTGACTATGTACAGTGTTGTCCTGGTTCTGCTCATTTTGCTCTCCATTTTTCGTGCAAGTCTTCCCAGGTTTTTCCGAAACCATTCTGCTTGCCATTCTTAATAGTTTAATAGTATTCCATCACAATCGTATACCACAATTTCTTCAGTCATTCCCCAACTGATGATCATCTCCTCAATTCCGGATCTTTGCCACCACAAAAAGAGCTGCTAAAAATGTTTTTGTACACATAGGTCCTTTCCCTTTCCCTTTGGTCTCTTTGGGAAACCAATATAGTAGTGGTATTGTTGGGTCAAAGGATATATACAGTTTGATAGCCCTTTGGGCATAGCTCCAAATTGTTCTCCAGAATGGTTGGACCAGTAATTAAAAAGTAACAATTCCCCCAAATTTCCCCTATGCAATCAATATTTCAATTTTGAAGCATTAATATAATTTTTCTCTCTCTTTTGTGACTTTACCTTCTTTAGCTATGAAATAATTATATGCAAATGAACTGAGGTACCATAATCTCCTTGTAATTGAATGTTTTTAGGTGATTAGCATTTCATTTTTATGTCTTCAACATTATTTCTTCATTTGCATACCTTTCTGTTAATAAATAAAATTTTTCTCTCTGCCTCTATAAAACACCAAACTGTTCACATTGGAGTGAGACATCATTCTATCTTGTTCAGAAGGTCATTTGAGTCTTTATATTTTTGTTATGGTTAATTTTCTGTCCTAAGCTAATTAATTCTATCAGAAGGGAGTTTTATATATGCATTTATAATCAGTTTTAATTAAAACAATGTTCTTTTCCTTCACCTTTTGGGAATGAAAATGTTTATCTCTAATAACAGCAATATCTTGCATCCTTTGACAGTCAATTTATTTTTCTCTATGTAAAAGTAATAATAATAAATGTAGCTCACATTTTGGGATTTACAAATATTATCTCATTTTATCCTTATACTACCTCTTGAGGGTAGGTGAAATTATTATCCCCATTTTACAGAGGAAGAAACTGAGACATATGGAGGTGTTAAATGACTTGATCAAGGTTACCCAGCCACTAAGTCCCTGAGGTCACATTTGCACTCAGATCAATCCCGACTTCAGGTTTCTTGGTGGGACAGTATATTACACCCTCATTTTGCAGATGAGGGACCTGTGCTTCAGATAGGTATTATGTGATTTGCCAAATGTAATTTGAAGTAATAAGTAGTAGGAACAGTATTTGAAACTGTATTCTCTAACTACAATTTCAGTTCTCTTTCTGCTTCATAAATGCATATATGCCATTGATTCTGGAATCCTGTGTTAAAATACATTCTTTTATTTAAAAAATTAAAATATGTCCCTTTGTACCCTCCCCTGAGTGTTATACACTTTTAGCTTGATGACTTTGTCTAGCCTAGTCCTGCTTATGCTAATAATTTTGTAGGACTTCCTTTATTAGAAACATGTGAGAATGAGCTAGGATTCCTATGGCTCAGGTTATTCCTTTGGCCCAGGATGTTCTCCCTCCTTTTTACCTTTTGGTATCCACCCTTCAACGTCAAATTTAAATACTATTTCTTCAGTGAAGTGACTCTCTTCTTCACTTCCCTCCCAAGATGAAAGGCATTTGATAACTGTCTTTTTCTGTAGGAATTTATAGTTTATATTATTTATTTTTATTATGCAAAGTACATTATTATGATAGATATGATATATTACATAGTAATACGATATTGTATAATTATTATATTATATAATTTGTATTACATTTATTTATAGAATTTTATTCCATTTTGTGTTCTGGTTATCTGAATGCATTGCTATTTTCCCTACTCTGTTATAAACTCCTCAAAGTTGGATATTTTATCTTGTATATCTCTGTATTTTTCCTGGTGTATTACAAAATGCATTAGAGGCAGTATGCAATTACTACATGCTGAGTGAATGAATATTGATTTTTTTTAAAGGGACAACCTGAGTTTAGTTTTCTTCAGGTAGGGATCTATTATTCCATCAGTGTACACTGGGACAGATTTTTTACCCCATATTGACATCAGATTGACTTTGGTAGCTGCTATGGCTGAAAAATGTATCCTCCCAAAGCTAACTTAGGGGTGGTTTTCTTCAAACTTAGCTTGACTCTCAACAGACATAATTATGAGATCCATACCTGAAGCATGTCTAGCTTTGTAGGACCTAACAGAGTTTTCATTTTGCTGGAATAGCTTTCAAGAACTCAGACCACCTTCATGCCAGGATGAAGGATAAGAAAGAAACTTCAGTGCAAAGAATTTGGTCTCTTAGAGGCTTGCCTCCATCAATCTAATCAAGAAGGAACTAATTTAGAACAAATTGCCATAAGAATAAAGGGGAAATAATCTTCCTTTTAAATTTGGACTTTATGTCAGCAAAATATCATCTATAGCCACTTAGAGAGCGCCTAGAAGACCTCATCTCCCAAATCCCCTTATCTGACCCATAACTGTTAACTTTTCATTCCTTCCTCTCTCTTCCCTTTCCAAACCCTACTCTTTGTCACATCTTGATCACCAATTTCTCAGTCCTTTCTTTCTCTCCTAGGTTATCTCCCTTCCACATTTTCTTTCTTTCTTTTTTTTTTTTTTCCCATTTTGACCGCTTGGCAAACCAGTTCCATTCTACACTCTCCTCCTCTCTTGAATCCTTAACCCTCTTATATTGCTGATTGTGCTCTCCCAAGATTCAGTTTGGGATCACTCCCACTGTCCGCATCCTTCATTCACTGAATGTAGGTGGAGGAAATCACACAACTGTTCTGACTGCATCCTCTATAGATCTGTTATACAACCTAAACTGGACTGACACTCACTACTATTATGCAATCCTTCTGTACTTCCCTTATCAACTCCCTATACTACTTTCCACAATGGCTCTTTCAAACCTTTTCATTTCTCCTTCAACCTCCTATAGCTGCTCCACCCCCTCCTTCTCAACTAAGAGCCTTACTTCATAGCTTACAGATAACATTGATATGTTACAGATAACTGTAAACTTCCTTTCCTCCCCTCTCCATCTCATATCACTCAGATGTCTTCAGCCACTATCTCCTCCTTCATCCCTGTGAAGCAGAAAGAGTAAGGGAGAGACAACCTTACTGATTGCCAAGGCCCACTCCTCCACCTGCATAAAGTAATTCCATTCCATCTCATTTCCTCCAACAGATTGTCACTTCTGTCTTCCTCACTGTATTAGTTATCTTTAATCTCTCCCTGTCTACTGGCTCCTTCCCAACTGCCTGCAAATATGCTCATATCTCCCCCATCCTTAAAAACTTCTCACTTGATTCTTCTTTCCCCACTAATTATAGTTATATATAATACACACACACACACACACACACACACATATAATTCTGCCCTTTGCGATTGAATTCCTCGAAGAGGCCATCTATAATGTGTCTCCACTTTCTCTCTTCTCACTCCCTTCTTAACCCTTTACAATCCAGCTTTCAACCTCACCATTCCACCAAAATTACCAAGGCTTTCTTAATTGCCAAATCCAGTGGCTTTTTCTTAGCCATTCTCCTTGACTTTTCTACAACGTTTGACACTGTTGATCACCTTCTTCTCCTTGATAGTCTCTTCCCTCCAGGTTTTTGGGACATTTCTCTCTCCTGGTTCTCCTCTCACCTCAATCTCCTTTGCTGGATTCTCATTCAGGTCATATCTATTCTACGTGTCCCACAGGATTCTTTCCTGAACCCTCTTTTCTTCTTGCTCTATACTACTTCACTTACTGATTTCATCGTCAATTAATCAAAAACTTTTATTAAATGCCTACTATGTGCTAGGCATGGTCTCCCATGGATTTAATTACCATTTCTATGCTAATGACTCTCAATTATACCCATCCTGACCTAATCTCTCTGCCGACCTCTAATCTCCATCTCCAACTGCTTATTAGACATATCGAACTGGATGTCCCATAGACATCTTAAACACAATACATCTAAAACTGACCTCATTATCTTTCCCCCAATCCCTCCAACTTCCTTGTTACTATAGAAGGCAACTCCCAGTCTGTCCAGCTTGAAATCTAGGTGTCATCCTCCATTCTTCACTTTCTCTCAGCACTCCCTGACTCCATATAATCTGTTGCCAGAGCCTGTAGATTTCAGCTTTGCAAAATCATTTGAATATGCTCCCTTCTCTCCTCTGATACCACTACCACCCTGGTGCATGCCCTCATCACCTCACTCCATACCTATTGCAATAGCCAGTTGGTGGATCTGCCTGACTCAAATCTTTCCCCTCTCTGATCCATTCTCCATTCAGCCACCAAAGTGATTTTCTTAAGGTGCAACTCAATAGTCTCCAGCAGCTCCCTATCACCTCCAGGATCAAAGTCCTTCATAACCTAGCTTCCCCTGCGCCCCCCCGCCCCTCCATATACACACCTTTCCAGGATTCTTACACCTTATTTCCCAACAGGTATTCTTCAATACAGTGACAATGGTCTTGTTGTTCTTTGAACAAGACAGTCCTTCTCTCAGCTCTGGTATTGTCTCTGGCTCTGCACCATGCCTGGAATGTTCTTCCTCCTCATCTCTACCTTTTGGCTTCCCTGACTTCCTTTAAGTCTCAATTAAAATCTGGTCTTCTACAGGAAGCCTTTCCCAACTTCTCTTAAACCTAGTGCTTTCCTTCTGTCAATTATTTCCTATGTATCTTGTATATAGCTGGCCTTGTATATATTGGTTTACATGCTGTCTCCCGAGAGGGAGCCAAGATGGCAGAGTAGAAATAGGACTTCTGCACAGCTCCCACTTCCACCTCCTCCAATTCATGTAACAAATGACTCTAAACAAACTTGGGAGATACAGAATCCACAAAATGACAGAGAGAAGCTAACCTTCCACTGAAGACAGCATGACAGGCTGGAAGGAAAGGTCAAACACAGCACTCTGGAAGCCGAGCACAGACCCGCATGAGCCGGCGGTTTTAGCCACAGGGTGGCCACAATCAGCTGCCAGCAGCTGTGGTGGTTTCCAGAATTATCAACCCATAGATGTTAAGGACAAAGTAAGAGGTCAGTGTAGGGTGGACTTTGGGAACAGGGAGTCCAGGAGTGTGGTCTGGTCTTTGTTCCCTGGAGGGAGAAGTGGTTGAGGTGTGTCAGCCATGCAGCCACCTTCAAGTGGCTGCTTCAGAGCTCCTGCCCTACAGATTGTAGGGGGACCAAGTGACCAGTCTGAGGGGTAATCTCTCTTGCTTCAACCTTCTTGGATCTGGATTACCAAGGGTGGAGGTCCTGGGGTGTGTGACCAGCTTGCCAGAGCATGTGGAGGCTTCAGAGAAGGCAGCCAACTAATATCTCTGGCAGCTGAGAAAACCCCAATGATTGGGACAAAGTTCCCCTCTCAGGTAGCAGAGTTCTACTGTGGCAAAAAGCTCAAAAGTAAAGTAATTGAGTGGCAACATAAGCAAGCAAAGGAAGCAAAGCAAGCACAGCAATCCTACTTTACACTCCTACTTTGGTGACAAAAAGGAGCAAAGCCTGAAAAAGGAGGAAGACAGTGAAGTCAGAACTCCTGCACTAGAAACTTCCAAGGAAAGAATAAGCTGCTTACAGGTCATAGAAGAGCGTAAGAAGGATTTTGAAAACCAAATAAGAGAAGTGGAGGAAAAATTGGGAAGAGAAATGAGAATGATGCAAGAAAATTATGAAATGAGAGTCAACAACCTGACTGAAGAAAATAACACCTTAAAAATAGACTAACTCAAATGGCAAAAGAGGCTCAAAAAGGCAATGAGGAGAAGAATGCCTTAAAAAGCCGAATTTGCCAAGTGGAAAAAGAATCTCAAAAGCTCACTGAAGAGAATCATTCCTTCAGAATTAGATCAGAGCAAATGGAAGCTAGTGACTTTAGGAGAAATTAAGATACTATTAAATAGATCCAAACAGGGGCGGCCAGGTAGCACAGCGAGTAAGAGCACTGGCTCCAGTGTTGAGAAGACCTGGAGATCGAATCCTGGGCTCAGACACTTAGCACTCACCCGGAAACACCTGGCCATGTAACCTTGAGCAAGTTACTTAACCCCAATTGCTTAGGGGCGGCCAGGTGGCTCAGCGAGTAAGAGCACCAGTTCCAGTGTCGGGATGACCTGGATCAAATCCGGTCTCAGATACTCAGCACCACACCTAGAAATAACTGGCCGTGTAACCTTGAGCAAGTTACTTAACCCCTATTGCTTTAAAAAAAATAGATCCAAACAAATGAAAAAATAGAAGGCAATGTGAAATATCTCACTGGGAAAACCACTGACCTGGAAAATAGATCCAGGAGAGATAATTTAAAAATTATTGGATTACCTGAAAGCCATGATCAAAAAAAGAACCTATAAATTACCCTTCAAGAAATTCTCAAGGAAATTTGCCCCGATGTTTTAGAAACAGAGGGCAAAATAGAGGTTGAAAGAATCTACCATTTACCTCCTGAAAAAGATCCCCAAAAGAAAACTAGGAATATTATAGACAGGTTCTGGAGTTCCCAGATCAAGGAGAGAATATTACAAGCAGCCAGGAAGAAACAATTTGAATATTGTGGAAACACAATCAGGATAACACAGGATCTGGCAGCTTCTACACTGAGGGATTGAAGGGCTTAGAATATGACATTCTGGAGGTCAAAGGAGCTGGGATTAAAACCAAGAATCACCTACCCAGCAAAACTGAGTATCATGTTTCATGGGAAAATATGGTCACTCAATGGAATAGAGGACTTTCAAACATTCATGATGAAAAAACAAGAGTTGAATAGAAAATATGACATTCAGGTACAAGAAGCAAGAGAAGCACGAGAAGGTAAACAGGGAAAAGAAATCATAAGGAATTGATCAAAGTTGAACTATTCATATTCCTCCATGGAAAAATGTTAATTGTAACTTATGAAACTTTTCTCAGTATGAGAATAGTTGAAGGGAATAGAAATGTGTGCATGTGTGTATATACATATACATATATATGTATACACACATATATGTTATACATGCATATATATGTCTATATAGGAGGGTATATGGGTGTATTGATACATATATATGTGTGTGTATATATGGTTACAGGTATATATAGACAGAGGGCACAGGACCAATTGAATAGGAAGGGGTGATACTTAAAAAGTGAAATTAAGAGGTGAAAGAGGAATATAATGAGAGGAGATGGGGAAAGACAGGGTAAATTATCTCATATAGAAGAGGCTAGGGAAAACTGTTACAATAGAGGGGAAGAACAGGAAGGCAAAAGGGAATGGGTCAACCTTATCCTCATTGAATTTGGCTTAGGGAGGGAATGACATACACACTAAATAGGGTATTTCACCCTACAGGAGAGTAGGGGAGAAGGTGATGAGAAGGAGGATCATAGAAGGGAGGGTAGGCTGGGGGGAGGGAAGTTGGAAGCACCCACTTTTGAAAGGGACAGGATCAAAATAGAGAATAGAACAAGTTCAGGGTGGGATAGGATGGAGGGATATATAGTCAGTCTTTCACAATATATCCACTATGGAAATTTTTTGCATAGCTACATATGTACAACCTATATTGAATTGCTTATCTCCATAGTAAGGGTGGATGACGAGGGAGGAAGGGAAAGAATCTGAAATTCAAAGTTTTAAAATCAAATGTTTAAAAAATATGATAATAATAATTATTATTATTTTACATGTAACTTGGAAATAAGATATACAGGCACTGGGGCCTAGAGGTCCACCTTAGGGGCAGGGGAAAAATGGGGAGAAAATTTGTAACTCAAAATCTTGTGGAAATGAATAATATAAATTAAATATAAACATAAAATTTAATTTAAAAAAATAACATCTCCACCATTAGATTGTAAACTCTTTGAAGAGAGGGACTATCTTTTGTCTCTTTTTGTATCCCTGGCACTTAGGACAATTCCTGCATATAGTAAGCCTTTAATAAATGTTTATTCACTGCATGTCTGACCTTTTAGAACCCTAAAAGCCCTTTTGAACTCAACTCAGAGGGTGGCTAGGTGGCACAGTGAATAGAGCACCAGCTCTGGAATCAGGAGGACCTGAGTTCAAATATGGCCTTAGACACTTAACACAAAACTAGCTGTGTGACCTTGGGCAAGTCACTTAACCCCAATTGCCCTGCCCTTCCCCCTCCAAAAAAAAAAAAAGCAAAAAACAAATGAACAAACAAACTCAACTCAGCTGCTGACTTCCACATAGCTTTTCCTGTTACCTACCTCCTAAGTATTATTGCTATTTCCTTTCTCAATACAAACACAAATATGTTGCATGTCTGTATCTCCCCATTCTAATGTAAAATCTTTGATGGAGCATTTGCCTTTTCTTTTTTTGTTGTTGTTTATATACACAGCACCTGCTTTTATACATAGTAGGTAGCGAGCAAATGTTTATTGAATTTATTTTGCTGAACAATTAGGATAATTTGCTTAGAAATAGTGTTTCAGAACAAAAGAAATCATATACTGAGGTAGAAAAATAACTATGATCAGTACTTCAGTGTCAGTAACCTGTGATCTGTTGGATACAAGTATTCCCTCTGACAGCGCCGATTGTAACGCATTGGCACCTTCTCATCTCCTGTGATTCCTACCTATATTCTCTTGTATCTCCTCCACAAAGGCACTACCCAGGGGTCTAAAGATCAATGTTTAACAGCCAGCTCTCCAAAAAGTAGGATGCACTTTTGTTAATTTACATTTCCTCCAACACTTAAATCAAGACATCATAAAAACAACTCAATCCCTGATTTGTAGTGTTTCACTATTTTTTTTTCTGGTATAAATGTTCGTTATGAAAATTTAACAGTTAGCTCCTGAGATCTACTGGGTGCTGATTCCACTGGGCCTACCCAACATTCTGGAGGGCTTCTTTCATTTATTCCATCCATAGTGGAACATGTGTCTGGCCTACTTCTTTCTCTGTTCATATATATTCCCTTGATGGCTCTGGAGGAGAAAGTGAGGCTGGTCACCTTGCACAGCCCTTCATCACTCGAATCAAAATCAACTCCAAGTCATATCATCATTTCCTTGATGCCATATAGTCCTCTTCAAAAATGAAGGACAAGCATTACCCTTGATGATATTCTGCATGCTATCTCACTTAGGGCAAGTAGGTGGCACAGTGGATAGAGCCTGGAATCAGGAAGACTCTTCCCAAATTCAAATCTGGCCTCAGACATTTACTAGCTTTGTGACCCTGGGCAAGTCACTTAACCTTGTCTGCCTCAGTTTCCTCATTTGTAAAATGAAGTGAAGAAGGAAATGGCAAACCACTCTAGTATCTTTGCTAAGTAAAAACGAATGGGGTCACGAAGAGTCAGATATGACTGAAACAAGTGAACAAAATTTTCAAATAGGTTCAGACTAGAAATCTGCTATACAAAATGAGAAGACAGGGTTATAGATTTCAAGCTAGAAGGCAACTTAGAAGCTAAATGTTCAATTGGAACACTGATACAACATCAGGAATGAATACAGAGATTTGGGGTTCTTCTATGAGTGCATGGTAGAAGTGAATGAGATTGGTAATTACTCCTTGTTCTATTAAAAAAAACTGTCAAGATGTTCTTGAGAGGCTGGTGATCATTAAAAAGAAGCATGCAGAAGTTGTGAATATGTGTAGAAAATAGAAATAGAATTATAATCGAGAGAGTGAATAGTGGTGTAAGGCTGTGATGAGAGAGTGATGTGCCTTTTTGGAAGATGAGAAAGAGTCTGAGGGTGATTTTTTTTTGGTGGGGGTGAAAGTCCTTAGAGGGTTGGGTTAATACTTCGGATGAGCCTTTATTTGTAGGAGCATGGAGAGAATGAGTACTTGGGCTAGATGGAGACTAAAATACCCTATTGGTACAATAGGTATTGAAACTGAATATATGCTGCATTTCTGCTGCTGATTCCTGTAAAATGAAGGAGTGAATCTAATGTCTAGAATAGTGATATCAAGGTATCCCTAGCATATATAAGACATCTGGATAACACATATCTGAGCCCAGAGTAAGAGGAAAAGAGAAGACTCTGAATTTTAGGGGTAGGAGGTATGGAGAGTGAAATGGACCTGGAGCTTCATGAATGATCAAGTTTGAGGTCAGATGTGAGTGTTCACAATAATAGAGAAGAAAGGAAGGCCAAAGAGAGACACTTAGGGAACAGTCACATTAATGAATCAGGAAGAGAATGAAGAGCAAAGGAGACAGAGGAAGAATAGCAAGGAAAGCACTGGGTATCTAGAGTTGAGAGAGAAGCTGAGGTGAGTAAAATACAATAAAGGTAAACTGAGTCAGATCAGCTTATTAACAGTGACAGGCATAACTGTTAACAAAGTGGGTCAGACTGGCCACCTGAGCAAGGCCAGTGACCCCTATGAGAAAGGAAGGGGGACTTTTTTGATTGACACACAGGAAAGGAGGGGGTCTGGGTAGTTGGGGAACATTACAATTGACTACATTGGGAAAGTGGGTTGGCATTCAGGTGTGACTGATCACACTCCTTTCTGACAATTAAGGAATGTTAATTTTTTTTGAGACTCATCTACTTCTTGTAATGTTGGTTAGAAAATCAAAACCACCTGGTTAGTAGTTCACTTGGGGGAATTATACCACCCCTAATTAATTGTACAAGGATAGGCAAGGACTTGTCTTTGAGGGGGGTTGCACCAGGTTAAGCTGGTTGAGGTTTATAGACAAGTAGATATTTCAAGTTAAGGTGATTGAGATTTACAGACAACTAGCAGATGTTCCAGGGGCTACCTGTATGAGTGATAACAGCATTCCCTTTCAACCATGCTTTTAAAATCATCCAGACTAGGAAAAATAATATTTCTGAGTGAGGTGAGTGCAGACAGATACTAACAATTGTAAAAATCAATAGAGCATAAAATCAATTACATTGAAAAATCAATATAGTAGAAATCAGAGGTAATATTAATTTTTATTTTTTCTACAAAGGGAAATTCCAGAAAGATGGGTGATCAACAATGTCAAACACTATAGAGGATGTGAGAAAGATGGACACTGGGAAAAGACCACAGGATTTGGAGATTTAATAGGAAGTCTTTGGTGTCTTTAGAGAATAGTTTCAGCAGAGTGCTTGAGATTGGAAGCTTGATTACTAGGAAAGTAGGTAATGTGGAAATAAAGCATAAGATGTAGAAACCTTTTCCAGGAAATTTAGCCATATGCTAGGATTAAAAGAAAACAAAACAAAGCAAAACTTTTAAAAATGCAAAAAAGTAGAGGTAGGATTTAAATTCAGATTTTCTGATTTCAAAACCAGCTCTTTCTACTATACCATTTTACTTTTAGTCCAATGATCCAATGCTAATGGAAGTATTTTCCAATATACCAGACTGTATTTCCTGACTGCAATCTTTCAATAACTCCATAACTCCCTCCAGAAAGCAACCTTGCCCTGCTCTTTCCTTTCTCCATGCATTTGTTTGCTCATGTTGTCCCTGACTCCTGAAGTGGATTCCTCTTCTGTTTCTGTCCATTTAACTCATGCCCATTCTTCAGTGCTATCTACTGCCACCTATTCTAAGCAGCATCCTATTTTCTCAACTGGAAGGAATCTCTTACAACATTTCTTATAGAATGTTGTTTGTTTCTCTTTTATGGTATTTATCACATTCTAGTGCATTAGAGTTTTCCAAGTATCTGTCTTTTATCCCCAAAGTAAAATAGTTAAATAAATCTAATAACATAACAACCTCATGTAAAAGTACATGCAACATATCTCATCTGCCATTGAAAGGATTTGTTTTCCTGACTATGCATATTTGATATGAGAAATTTCCTTTTCTTTTTTTTTCCTTGGGGGGTCACATGTGACCAAGCCACATGTGACCCTCTAGGTCTTCAAGTGTGGCCCTTTGACTGAATCCAAATTTCACAGAACAAATCCCCTTAATAGAAGGATTTGTCCTGTAAAACTTGGACCCAGTCAGAAGGTACATCCAAGGACCTAGAAGGCTGCATGTGGCCTCAAGACTGTAGGTTCCCCACCCCTAGTAGGGGATGGGAGGGAGAAAACAACTTTCTCTTGATTAAAAAAAATACAGAGATGAGGATAGGGAGTGTTACAGATGAGAAATATTGGCAAGTTAGGGTTCCTAGAGTCACCAAAATGTACTCAGTGGGCATTCTTGGAGAGCTCTACCCATTCTTACTAGTGTACTTGGTTTTACTTTTATTCAGTGTGATAGTAATGGCAATTAAAGATTCCCCTGTATTGGCTTGGTTTTCAAATTGATTGTATTAAAACCCAGAGTTGGTTAATCCCACCTGTGGGATGGGCTTGTTGATGTGAAAAGAAAGTCCTGAAGTGGGAGGAGCTGGTGACGTAGATTTGGAGAGACACTGGAGAGAGGCGGAAGATTTTTTTTGAAAGCAGCACCTCGTGGAGAGAGAGAGACTAAGAATTGCTGGTGGCCGCTTTGAATTGCCCTGGACTTCTGAGACCTGCCCCCTGAGCTGCCAAGGACTGAGGAGACATGGCTGTTTTGCTGGTACTTTGTCTGTCTGTTTTGATGTTATTTTGCCAGATTTGTCCACTGGTGAAAGACAGTCCTTTTGTTGAAGAAGTCCTGGAACCTGGCATTTGGTTAAGAAGGCCTGAGACTGTCCTGCAGACAGAGAGTGAATACTGTCCACTGGTGAGGGACAGTGCTGTTGTTGCAGGGGTCTGGGAGCCTTTCTGTTGGTTCAGAAGCCCTGAAGAAGGATTTTCTTGTTGTATGTTTACAGAAATCCTGGGAGAGGGCTTTGCTAATGTGTTCAGGGGTTCTAGGGCTGTTCTACAGACAGAGGATAAATTCATGAAGGGACTGGCAATGTATCTTATGGCCTTGCTAAGCCTTGTCTCTCCAGGAACTAAGATTGCTGAGAACTTGCCTCATGTCAAGATGAAGAAAAGACCTCCATTTGGGTATTAAGTGCTGTGTTTAAACTTGATGTAACTCTGGGGTAGATTCAATTGTGATCCAGGGGTGGGGAACTTTTGACCTTTTTGTGTTCTATGGTTGAGCAAATGAATGTATTTTACTTATGTTTGGAAACTAATCTCCATTTGAGAAGAGGGGCTTTGTGGTGGACTTAATTAAGGTATAGCCTAGGGGTGGAGAAGTATTTGGAACAGAGACTTTGTAATTGATTGAATGATTGGAAGGTCCTGGGGTGGGGTAGGCCTTGGAGATTATTTAATCACACTTAGTAAATGCTGTATTTTGAATGATGTCATGTTTTGATCTTCTCTGTTCTGGGTTTGTTACTGAATAAAATAGAGAGCACCTATGCTGGTATTTTGAACCTGGGAAGTTGCCTTTGCTTGATATTATATTACATTCAGCAGTAACACAAAAGATATGTGTCTCAGATGGCTGATACTCATGGAGGTAAGGCATGTTCCCTCCTCCGTGTTTGCTTGACTGCAAATCCTAGGGGACATGTGTCTGGAGTCCATATGCTCATATGCCGACTGAGGCATCTTGACCTTTGTCTTGCCACTGGACTTTGGTGACTCTAGAGTAGAGAGTACAACTTTGTACAACTCTGCCCCTACTCATGTCCAATTCATGCCTCAGTCAAGACATCACCCTTGTGATGTCATTGGTCCTCTGAGAATGAAGAATGAACAACCATAGCATAGCTTTCTCTCACCTGGAGTCCTAATCCTCAGAAGGAGACAAGGAAAGATAAAGAAGGAAGGCACCAAAGGTATGAAAAAGACAGAAGTATGAGAAGAAGCCCTTACCCTTGATCCCAATCTACTGCCCTGATCGGCAATGGCAGCCAGAGAAGGCAGGAGAAATTCCATGGAATTAGGGGTTCACCTGCTTCTCATAGAAGCCTTCATGCCCAGCCCTCTTCAGTCTCTTTCTCCAGTGATCCTGCTTTCTGAAATGCCTTCAAAATCTAAGGTGGTAGTTCTGAACTTGAATTCTATGGCCCTCCTGATAGATTTCAAGAGGTCTATGAACTTAGATGGGAAAAGAATACATATTTATTTTCACTAACCTCTTACAGTAGGGAATTTCCTTTAATCATTTAATAACATTATTCAGAAAGGTGGGTCAAAGGATTTACCAGTCTGCCAAAGGGACCCACGTCACAAAAACTGTTAAGAACTCTTGACTTAAGGGGTGCGAGGCCAGATTTTGTGTGTCCATTTTCTTTTTTTCATTTTTATTTTTATTTTTGAGGTGGAAAGGCAAGTCAATTGGAATTAAGTGACTTGCCCAAGGTCACACAGCTAGTGTCAAGTGTCTAAGACCAGATTTGAACTCAGATCCTCCTGACTCCAGGGCTGGTGCTCTATTCACAGAGCCACCTACCTACCCCACGTGTCTATTTTCTTAAGTGTTCTTGTCCTGGGGCCCAACTCTTCCCAAGTTGTTACTCTATCCAAGGGATATCTGGCAAATTGGTGCCATGTTTAGCCTCATCTCTATCAAGGCCAGTGCCAATGTTAGGGGGACTAGAAGTCTATGCAGTGGCTGTTATTAGCTCCTACATGGGAATCCTAGAGCAAACACCACATCAAGGCTACTTGGACTTTAAAAACAACCTGGGTGACAGAAATGCTGATAAAGCAGGGAAAAGACCTGCCCGTCTGCTAAAGCTGTTCTTCTTCCTCCACCTTCTTTAAGTGCAAGAAAGAGGCTTGTGGGTTAGGTGCTTCCTTTCTTATCTCCCTCTGTCTCCCTCCTCCCCTTCCCCCCCGCCCCCACCACTCTCTCCTGTCTCGATCTGTTTCTAGGATACCCTCAGACACTTTCTATCTTGGTTAATCCATTTCTCTCCTACCTTGTTTCCTCTCTCATTGCTCTTAGGCATTTTCGCTGACTCCCCTTCATCACTAGAAAGCTCTCTCTTCTCATCTTTGTCTCCCAGCCTTCCTAAATTCCTTCTAGTCTCAGATGAAATCCTGCCTTCTACAAGGAATAGGGAGATAGGTGGTTCAGTGTCTGAATTTGAATCCTGACACAGATACTAGCCTTGTGGACTTTGGCAAGTTACTTGACCTCTTTGTGTCTGTTTCTTCATTTGTAAAATGGGGATAATAATAGAGGCTACCTGATAGAGTTGCTGTGAAAACCAAATATATAAAAATATATAAAATATATTTTGTATAAATTGTATAAAAATATACAAAATATATAAATACATAAACCTTAAAGCACTATATAAGTGGTAACTATTATCCTTAAGCCTTTACTTTCCATTATTCTCCTTAAAGCTAATGCCTTCCCTCGTTGGTTACCTCCAGTTTATCCTGTATATAGCTTGCTTGTTCACCGTAGTTTGCATGTAGTTTCTCCCATTGGACTGTGACCTCCTTGAGGAAAGAGAACAACTTCTGCCTTTTGTTCACTTAGCACAATGCGTGACACATAGTAGGTTCTTCATAAATGTTTGTTGACTGACTGACCTTTGGGATGTGCAGCCAAAGGTAGGTTGGAATAACTGAACTTTTCCTAGACAGGGGT
The DNA here is from genome assembly GCF_028583685.1 of Petaurus breviceps papuanus. Lineage (NCBI taxonomy): Eukaryota > Metazoa > Chordata > Mammalia > Diprotodontia > Petauridae > Petaurus > Petaurus breviceps. The sequence continues at coordinate 10,569,265 of NW_027187325.1, forward strand.
CTAAATTTCTGACTATAACTCTGACTGGTAGGCATAGTAATGAAGCATTAGTATTAGTTTATCTATGGTTGCTACATCTTCTAAGTGAAAATTAATGTAAAGCTCAGCAATTTTTGTGCAGGCATTAACTATGGGAGAGTGAAGCATGTCAGGGTATACATGGATACATGTGTGTTAATATGAATACAGATAAAGAGGCTTCACACTCTTATGAAAATTGTTTATTTTTGTATCTTCAGCTTTGTTGTATTATCTAGACACCTTTGAATATTGAGATTTCAGTACAGCTAACTTTCCTTTGATCTTGTTCTCAGGAAAACTGTGTAGATAACACCCCAAAGTCTACTTTAGGCCTCTTTTAAAGACTGTGAGAGACTGATGACTGAGGCCAGGATCTTGTCATCAGGGAGGATAAATGGAAGGGAATTTGAAGTCTTAGAGGTTCTCTCCTTAAGCAAGGACAGCCAGCGTTTCCTGTTGGTCTATTTGGATCTTTTCCATATCGTCCTTGAGTCTGGAAAACGGTGGTGTTATACTGACCTTTGACAGCCATTGTGTTACAACTGTCTTTATCATTTGATTTTGCTGCCTTTCAACAGTTGCTGGGTAGAGAACCTCACACAGTAAGGAAGATGTATTCCAGACCTTAATTTGCTGATCTTAAAGGAAAATATGCTGTTCCTACGTTAAATTCACCCTATGTCAGATGCTTCCTGGTTATAACTTATGTCTCAGCCCATTATCTGTCTCATGAGGGCTCTCCTTTGATTTTGCTGTGAATGTCTAGCCCTGCTTACATCTCATTTCCTTTTTCTAACTAGTCTTTCATTTTTGTTCTCTGCTCTATTCATTTCCCTTTTGCTCTAAATCCTTTCCCCAGCTCCTACTGCCTATGTACATTCATCCCTGCCAATTTTTCATATTACACTTGTACTTATACCATTCCCTGCCCCCACCCTCAACCTCCTGCTTTGTACATGTGCTTTTCAAAATGTAGCATCTTACCTTGATCTCCTGAAGTCAAGAAAGGGAGAGGTGGAGTGAGCTATGTACTTGGAAACCTAGTAAAGGCTGCCTGGGAAATGTTTCTGTTTCCATGTTTCAGGGTTTACCCTCTTACGCTATACCTCAAGCAAGGACTAATGGCATAGGCTGTGGTTCAGGTGAAAGAGGCATGCAATGACTACTGTAAATTGGTCTGTGGTCTTTAAAGGAAAAAGTGCAGTTCTAGAAGTGTAATCTATTTGTTTCTATTGGCTTCACTGATTTTTTGTAGCTGACTTGAATATAATTCACCATTATTATACTACCTACCCCTGAATCCAGGAGTAAAAGTTATACTCTTCCTCATCCTCCTCCCTCCCTCCCTTCCTTCCTTCCTTCCTTCCCTCCTTCCTTCC